>NC_072462.1:7375875-7651652 GCF_027596085.1 Anoplopoma fimbria | reverse complement strand
ATGGTGTGATTCTGTGCTTGTTGGTGTTGTTCATGTGTTCCTTATTATTTGTTTTGCCAGGTTTTGAGTGTTTAGCGAACTATTTGTAGCGCACTGTTTAGCAGCACTTGAGGATACACACACAGTGACTGCAACCTGTTCATTGTTCGTTTCCGCCATTTCAGACTGACGTGCTGCAGTGTCCTGTGTACTAATGCTGCTGCATTATTTGTGCATTTATTTCATGCAGGTATGTTGATGTTGCTCCCATGTTGTATTTTTATTTTAATATAAAATATTAATTAGCCGGTGGTGTATAGTTTTCAGGTGGATTTGAATTTGTGTGTCTGTATTGTGAACTTTTGTGACTTCATATATTTGAATATATGTATTGTAAGCACTTCTGGCCAGGCTCACTTGTTGTTTTAATGCTGTGAGGAGACTGACGTGCTGCAGTGTCCTGTGTACTAATGCTGCTGCATTATTTGTGCATTATTGCAGAAATAAATACGCCACTGTCGCTACAGTTCGGCTAAAGTGACACACCAAGTCCCTGTGTCCTACTCCATTTCACAACACACAACGCAGAGCCAGACCGGTTACACAGGGACAGGACGACTGGTTGCAATTGAAGGAAAGATGAATGCGGCCAAGTACAGAGATATCCTGGAAGAAAACCTCCTCCAGAGTGCTCAGGACCTCAGACTGGGCCGAAGGTTCACCTTCCAACAAGACAATGACCCGAAGCACACAGCTAAAATAACAAAGGAGTGGCTTCGGAACAAGTCTGTGACCATTCTTGACTGGCCCAGCCAGAGCCCTGACCTAAACCCAATTGAGCATCTCTGGAGAGACCTGAAAATGGCTGTCCACCAACGTTCACCATCCAACCTGACAGAACTGGAGAGGATCTGCAAGGAAGAATGGCAGAGGATCCCCAAATCCAGGTGTGAGAAACTTGTTGCATCATTCCCAAGAAGACTCATGGCTGTACTAGCTCAAAAGGGTGCTAAGGTGTCTGAATACTTTCCGTACCCACTGTATGTCAAAACAGACCTCTGGAGACATCATAAGCGTTGCAAAAAACGAGTGCCAACGTATTGACCAACGAAAAATAAAAAGACAGGATCCAGCTGCTGACCATTTTATTTCTAATTTCATCCTGGTTGTTTTTTTTCTTATTATTTTCCTCTTTTAAGTTTTTGAAGTTCTCATCACTCCCTTGCCTTCTAAGTACTATTCATTTAGCTTGTTTCTTTCCATAGATGGAGTTTTAATGTCACTCCATTCTATCCAAGAGGAAACTTGTGTCATTATGTACCAGCCAACAGTGAACCTCTGTCATTCCTTACAATACAAGTGTGGACATTTTTACTGTAAACTGCATCAACAAACAAATTAATTCCTATAAGTGTAGAATGAGCACACAAGTATATTGAAAAAATTACATCCAGTGCTTGTAAAAATCAATTGATTAACTAAAACTGAATATAAAGGATTTTTCTGCTTACATTTTTTTGACTATTCTGATTTTATCCTGGTTGTTTCTATATTGTTTTCCCTTCTTTTAGATTCTAAAAACATATTACTCTCCTGCCCTCAGGGTAGCTCATTAAATTATTGCAGTGCCAAAACTGAAACTTAGTATCGACTAAAGTTGAGCAATTCTATTTTGTTACATAAACATAATTAAAAAATCATGTTTTAAGAGACAGGTTTCTTCCAAAAGTAGCCCTCTTAATGGCCCCGCTACAGTCTGAAAGACAGCCTTGGGGCTGCAAGCCATTCACACGATGGAGGAGTGTTAAAAACAATGTGTATGGATGGGTCGTTAAAATACCTGCTCCAGCTAGCAGGATTAGTGCTGAGTATGGAATTAAACACACCTTCAAATCCCCTTCAAATCCCCCCTTGGTTAAAATTATAAAAAATATACCAGAGGGTTTTAGACATGATTTTAGCTTGATTTAAGGCATGACCATCAGGGGACTTCAAAAATGTCCCCTGTTTGCAGTTCAGTCACCTGTTAGTGACTCTGTTACGACACCTAAGTCCACTGTTGTATAGGAAAGTAAGTTCACACACACACAAAATTAAAAAAAACTTTTATCATTACATTTTACATTCAACTGATGTTGGCATAAACACTGAAAGACACAGATTTATCATGTTTTAATGTCATTTTATTAATTCTTTGACGCGAAAGCTGGGGCCAGAGGCGTTATGGTTATGGTCCATCAGTACCATTCTACAGAAGCGCAATATCTCTAATGTCAAATCAAATCTCACATTTGGGTACAAAAAGGACAAGCGGATTAGAATTGTGTGGTTAAACTTCACCATGACCTTATAAAATAAGTTTTGGGGGATTCTTAATGCTAATTATCGCACTTTTACGCATGAGAAAGTGGTGATACTTGGATGTAAACTACAATTTGACTGCTTGGCATAGGCATACAACTGAAATACGTTAAATCTTAACTATAGAGATTTTCAAAATACGAAGACTACCTTTTCCATTGTAAGGTGGTATAAACAATAGAAAATTTATTTTTTTAATAGTCATGATAGCTGTAACTGTAATAATGAATAAATTATACATGTAATTAAACATGTACAAACTGCAGAACCAAGATGTAATATGTTAAACGTATGTTAACTGAATTTATGGAGATAAAAATGTGCAACAATGGAAATATAATCCACAACAGCAGATAAGAGGAGAGGGAATACTTCTTTATGCAATGAAGGCCCCCATTACCCATCTATGGACATGATCTAGGCTGTAAATACACACCACACACAAACACAAACAGACACAGTATACTACATGTATTTCACACTGTACTTGCATGAATCAAACTGGACTTATTCCAGTTGAGGGTTAATGGTCTTGTCTCACACACAATTGGTTGAAAGAGTGAAAGTTTTATGCTTGAAGGGATTTTCAGCTGGCTCACCACAGCAGAGCACAAGACCAACTGAAAGACACACACAGAGGAGAACAGCATAACACACCATATGTTCACACACGACTGCACTTCTGTTAGCTTTGACCCCCCCTCTGTGCTGTAGGTGAGCTCTGCCTCAGTGACGTGTACATGCACAAGGGGTGAGATTTATTTCCTAAACGACATATGTGTATCTACGCAGGGAGACAATTTGTTGCTTGAATGCTCTGAGTTACTTTTTTTCTGAGACGCAGGTAATTGCACGCTGTAAATATGTGACAACTTTGCAAGTCAAAAGTTCTTGATGGAAGTTTAGTAAATCCTGAGGAATATTTCATAGGGTTCCGCCTGCATACTGAAAATATCTTTAGCAAGACAGCAAAAGTGTTAAGTCCCAATCCAGCTCCAAGTCTAGCAGCAACCAGCACAAGAAAGCCCGGGAGAAGGAGTCCAAAAATAGATCTCCCCCCTCACTGAATGGCTGTGGAGCAGAAAGTTAGAAAAAAATATATAAAAATAGGAATATAATACAACTATATTGATATTAAAAGTCTGTGAATAGAAAGGAAAAATTGAATAATGTGAGAATTAAAAAAGGTAATTTAAGCTACATTTTCCGGCCCATAGCTCAACAAGTTTGATGACAAGAACAGCATTTAGTGACTTACGAGTCCAAAGTTTTCCTAACAAGTTGGTGGAGACCAATAATAGTGGACGCATTCGGTCTTTCTTATGCCACAATTTTGTGCCTCCTCAATTCCTTGGGCTTTTGACCCATAAATGTGTCTCCGCTCTCCATCTTGAAGGACATCCCAATTCCTAAAATTCATCAAGAGAATTGAGGATACACCGATGTATCCTTTGAGGAAGTGCTTTCGGAACCCATTGTTTTTTATACGTGATGTATAAAAGACAATGTAACAGGTCCTATTTGCATTCATAAATTGTAGTTATTTAAGATAATTGGATGCCGGATCCACAAGTCTCTCGTTCACAGTTTGTGTAGCTCGTCGTAGGGCTCGGTTCTAACCAGATAACTTCAGGACACTTCACCCTGATGTTACTTATGTTATTTATTGATAGTAGGCTACATACAATTCCACAGCTATAATCCTGACATGATGTTTACCAGTGCAAACAGCTGCTGTCGTCAAATATTTATATCGATAAGAACATTCTCTTGCATTCAGCACTAATTTCCTGTATTACATATTGTTCTATAGACAGGACTGTGTTTGTGTGAATAAAAAACAAAACATAATCATATATCTATATAATATGTACATTTTTAAACAAGTAGAGCTTATATATATACACACACAAACATTATTGTCACATTTTGCCATGATGTCATATAAGTTGTCATGAACTCTGTGATCTGGCACGTCATATTAAATTGACTCTTTTTGTCACTACCAAAGAGACATGAAATAAAATGTGTCCATGTTGTGTTAACACCTTGTTCTGCTTTTTTTTTAATCAATAAACACTGTTAGCATGGTGGAGCAAAAAGGCTTTGCTAGTGCTTTTCATGTTAGGAGTACAAGGCTCTGATAGGAAGCCAACGCAGGGAGTCAGGATGCTAATGCAGTGTGAATTTCGTGTGAAGGACAGAAAAAAAAGGGTAGGGAGAAAAAAGAAGAAAAGAGTATAATGATCATGCTCTTTTAGCCAGTTGGCACCAAGCACACACACAAGGCCACTGACTGCTGCTGTGGCACATGAGGTAGAGCACAGCGCTTGTCCCGTAACCACAAGGTTGGTGGTTCGAACCCCTCTACCGGCAACATGCCGAGGTGTCCTTGAGCAAGACACCTAACCCCAAGTTGCTCCCCGGGCGCTTCATTGCAGCCCACTGCTCCTCCGGGATGGGTTAAATGCAGAGAAATAATTTCCCCATTGTGGGACTAATAAAGGCTTAATTATTATTATTATTATTAAAACCTCTGGCTCTCAAGTAACAGAACAGCTCCCATTGTGAGAGTTACTAGTTGGCACTGTTTGTGCGTAATCAGACCTATTCTCACCTCTCTGGTACATTACATTTACATTACATTACAGTCATTTAGCAGACGCTTTTATCCAAAGCGACTTACAATCAGTAGTATATTACATGGTACATTTATGCATCTTTGTTATCACAACTTTTGATCATGAACTGTTCTGTGCAGCATCAAGCCTTATTTATAAACTGATTTTTCTTTGGAGGATGACATCATGTTGAACTGGAAGAAAAACAGAAACCCAACAAAAACAGACACACAATACACGAAAAGAAAAATGTTTAAGATTTGGAGAGTGGCTATGTTTCAGTCCTTGGAGCAGAAATAGCTTGTAGGCGTTTTGCAGTGTGAAAGAGAGGTAATTGCTGTGATAAGATAATGATCTCATCCAACAGTTTCTTTTTTTCCTGTCGATATTAAAAAAGAGGGTTTCAGTTCTGCTTTTGAAAGCAGGTTAAAAGTTTTCCAGGTTGTGTGAAACCTCAGTCTGTGACCTACTTTTTTTTTTTTTTTTTTTTTTTTAAAAGGTCACAGAGCTGAGGGGATCCTACAAGGAACTCCTAAATACACCACTGAGATGATTTCACTTCACAGCTGATGCTCAGGAGTGAGAGAGAGCCCCATAGATCAGATGCTGGCATTCCAGTGGCATAGTGATTTTCTATTGATCTCCCTGAGGACAAGAAGTCAAAACAATTCGGAAAGTTCTGTTTTTAAATCCTTTGTAACACATTTTTGTTCATCTCTTTCATTCATAATGGTTTGTGTTTTTGCGTTTTTGAATTTCCCATTTTTCGCTCAATGACATTTCAAACGGTTCTGTTTCCCAACCAGGCGAAACTTCCGGTTCTGAAAAGTGAGGCGAATACATAAGCGCGTTAAACCTGTACTCTCTCTTATATGGGGCGACTCCTCTGGTTGTACAGAGGTCTTCTTCAATACAGCATGATGTTCATAAATGTTCCATTTAGAGTAAAACAGACCATAAAGCAGAGAATGATTTTGGGTGGGGCTATCTTGTTATTGACAGGTAGCTACCATAGCCAATGTGGCGTCTCTATCACTGCTTCACTCTTTCCCCCGATCCAAATATGCTCATTTCAGTTCACTGGTTGCAAAAAACAAGATGGGGACAGCCAAAATGCCATACTCAAGGTTTCAGAGCCGCAGTCCACAAACAAATGGGTGACGACAAACAACCAAAGACTGGACTTTCGTGACGTCAACTATGCTCTTTACCTAAACCCAAGGAGGCGACACTGTTGCATCGGTATTTTACGCATCTGTGTGGCAAAGCAGTGTTGATAAAACTGAATGAAAACCGGTATGCTCTCCTGTGGTCTCGTTAGTGGTGGTATCACACATTACCCAAGGTAGTTTTCTAGCTTGACTTGCTTATGAGGAATGTGTTTAAGAGCCTGAGGTATGCTTCATAGGAGTCAAAAGATTCAGTATTCTTGTGCTCCTCTAAACAAATACACATGCTGGTCAGAAAATACTCCCCAGGTGATATCAAAGCAGCTTCCACCTTCAAACAGAATCCAGCATTTCCCTCGCTGTTTTGCTTGCTTCCTTAGATGCAGACAGAATATTCTTATTACCACAAGTGTTGAGCTGCAGCTAGGCTTGGATGAAATCTAGAAAGCTGGCTGTGGTTTTATAGAGATGAAATAGCAGTTCATTAAGTCGGTCTGTGCCGATCTCTCAATCTATTATCACAATGATGTATATTTCCAGGACAAAAGAAAATGTAAAACCACAATTATGCATTTCCCTTAAAAGGTAGCCTTAATTCCCTTGGATACAGTAGATTGTTAAACATAAATAAATGGATTAAAACACATTTCATTCTTGCCATGGTTCTGCTGTTATTAGTTCAGGGTTCGGTTTCTGATCTTCCCTGAACTACCGTGTGCCACTGCTCAGAGGAAAGGTTTACTCGGCTAAAAAAACAAGCTGAGGTCAGCAACAGGGCACACAGTCAGAGCAGGCAAGTCCAAAAGGGCATACAGACACAAACCCAAGAGGACAGACAGCCAGGCGAGAAAAGAGGCTGCACTACAGCTTGGATGGCACCACAGTGCTAAAGCAAAAGGGGATAAAGATACTGCAGAGCTGATTGGGGAATTGGTAGCAGGTGTGCACTGAGGATTGGTGCAGGACAGGGAGGGAATGGCAGGCTTTAATAGAATGGATACATCGTTAATGTTGGCAGTAACACCTGTGAACTGAGAAGTGATTGGCAGCCTGTCGGCAGAGAAGACTGGGATCAATGACACGACCAATCTGAGGGCAACTTTGGTTGTTTCAACATTCCAGTAGAAACATCTCAAAGTCTCAGTACAGTATGAAATGAGTCAGACAATGGGCTCACTGTCAGTCACTACGTTTACATGCACACTAACACTCCACTGTTATTCCCAATGTGACAATTTTTCAAAACTGATACAATATCGTATAAACAGCATGGTATTCCGAATTGGCATTTTCCATTTAAGACTTGGGATGTGTTGATTTTATTTGGGTTTTAGGAACTTTCTTTGGACATGTCAAACAACATGGGACCTTCAACCAGGAGACCAGTGTTTGAGACTTCTGTTCATGTCCCAAAGTGATGTTGAGTTATTTTGAAGTAACGTTAATGACAAGTTTTCCACACTTTTGTTTTTATACAGTTTGCGTAGCCCAACTAGGATGTTTTGGCTAAAGCTAAGTGTTTTTTTGGGCTAAACCAAAGTTTGTGTACTTATTTCAAGCCCGAACCTTGGTGTTTTTGTTTGAATTCACAACGTTAACCATGTGTTTACTGTGTGCGCTGGGCCAACGTGATCTCACAGAGGTATATGAAATGGCCGCGAACCCTTAACAGCCCTTTAAGTGGTTGGTGGTGGCATGTAATGTCTCCTGGTTGAAAATCCTGTGCTTGTTTGAGCCATCCATCTTCTCCTTACTCCCTCTACATGTGGCTTTTTGGAGTCTTTATACTTCATCACCACTCTCTTTGAGTGTTTTCTCTAAAAAAGACGCAGATGGGTTTACATTTCAGTTATTTGAAAGCCCATACAAATGCTAAAGGAGCGTGACAGGGTGCCAGTATTTGGAAATGAAAATGGGCCGGTTGTAAAAGGGCTAAAAGGTTCTTCTGAAACGGAGAGAACTGAGGAGTACTACGACAGGTTCATACTAAAGCTGGTGGCAAATAAATTAATGAAAGAAAGAAAACATATGAATATTATTTCATACCACAGATTCACGCATAATGGTCAAAGTAGGCTATTTTAAATGCTGTTTCAGTGTACTGATTATTTTGCTATTTTAGTCTTTAAAAGTCACCTGAATGCAGAAAACAAAGTCTTTGAAACTCAAAGGTCCCAGACCGCTCCGCCTCCTCATCGATGATGTGTTGAGGTTGGCGAGCGTGCGTGCCGCTACTACATAATGCGCTGAGAAGAGTTTGCGGTCATCTCACTTGTCTCTGTGAGATCTGGCTTTGTAAGTACCTTTTCTGTGGCAGACCACTGAGTGGGCTGACCGACTGACTTCTAACTGTTGAAATGTTTATGCATGAGATGGAGGCGTGCAGCAGACTCCAGGCTCCATTGTCCTTGTTGTTTGATGTGGGGGTGAGAGACAAGAAAGACGACGAGAAAAAGCAGCCTGATTTGTAGACACAAACAGTGAATTCCTATAACACTTGTAGATGATCTTTTCAATATTATAGCAGCAGATTATAAATTTAGCTGTTTAAAAATTGATGTGTATGCTGACAAGCTGCTTAAATTAATGAATGAAATGGGAGTCACTCTTAATTCAGGCGGCTGTGGCGTAGTGGAGAGCAAGGTAATTCTCCAATCAGAGGATCGGTGGTTCGATACCAGGCTTCGGCAGTCGATGTGTCCTTGGGCAAGATACTTAACCCCAAATTGCTCCCGAAGGCTTGCCATCGGTGTGGACTGGATGATGAATGTTAGTTAGAGTCTGATGGTGGCACCTTGCATGGTAGCCCTGTCATCAGTGTGTGAATGGGTGAATGATATGTAATATACTACTGATTGTAAGTCGCTTTGGATAAAAGCATCTGCTAAATGACTGTACTGTAATGTAATGTAATTCATTACTGTAATAACATTATAGGCAGTGTTCAGATGGGGTATAACTAATTCAGTATTACAGATGATTTTTGCATGATTTTTACATGTGCATCAGGGGACCAAATGCCATATCGTACTGCAATGGGAGGCAACCAGGACAACAGGCTGCTGGAGGCCCAGGCCGTATTGCAGGGCCTGCTGGAGGGAAGGTAAGCAGGGAAGAACCAGAACCAGGACTGAGGTTTTTCTAAAGAAACACTACTGTTTTCGTCCACCAAAATTAAAACAAAATGAAAGTTCCTTGTCGTAGCTTTAATGAAAATATAATTTGTCACTCATGCCGATGAATAGAGCCCAGACCTTTTTTATTTTTTTGGTTGAATTTTAAAACCAGTTCTACACATATTTTGGGGGTTTTATGTACACAAATCGACAAAATATTTATGAGGGGTCGGTGGTGTTGCTGTCCGTCATGTTGGATGATTAACACCATAATAAGGTTTTAACTTGAGAAATGTACGGGTAATAAAATATATATTAAAGCCATAAAACTGCAGTTTAAAACAATTTTTTAACCAGATTTGGATCCTCCTGCAAGAGGACGCTGTTCAGCACACTTATACATTATAATTAAATTAATAAGGGGTAGCTTCTGATTACGTCTAGAGATATCTTAAAATCCAATTTCCACGTGTGAAATCCGTTCAAAAATTATTCTTCACTCTTTTGGTGACTAAAAAGAATGAAAATCACTCCTGGCCAGTAAAAGTGACCCTGATGCTGCTTTTCTTCATCTGGCAAAAACAGCCTTTTACCTCATGCAGGTGCGTGTTGTTGATTACCCCCCCCCCCCCCCCCCCCCCCACACACACACACACACAAATATGAATTGCAAATTAAGTCAATTACACAGCAAAACTCTTGGGTTATTTGCTGTGTTACATTTTCCCCAGCTGCCAGGTAATCCGATGAATTAGTCTCAGCTGTTCCTTCCTTTCCGGGGAATATTATTCTTCTCCGGGGGAATATTATTCTTCTCCGTGGTTTTCTGAGATCGACGGCTTCCCGAAAAACACACACACACTCAGAAACACAAAACACACACACACACACACACACACACACACACACACACACACACACACACACACACACACACACACACACACACACACACATTCACAAGCATGCATTAGAGTCCTCTCCTTTGCCTAGAGCACATGAAGCAGCCATATCTCATTGAATTGAACTCTTTTTTTTGCCAAATAAATATAACATAATTGATTTAGATATGACAAACTAACAGCGAGTGCTCAGGGAGTAGTTAAAGACAAAATGTTTAAGAAGCCTCATGCTTCATAGACAAACTAAAGTAGCTGTTGGTGTGTTCCAGCTTCTCATGGGGACGGTTGTCCTGACTCTACCAAACGTCTGCCTACAGCGGCACAACAATCTTTGATGCCCAGCTAAGAAAGATCGTCCTCATCTCAATGCTCCCAAAAAGGTGCCTATTGAAATGTCTAAAACTGGATGATGTGCGTCCTCTTAATGTGTTATTTTTTTTATCCTGATTAGAAAGTAATGCATACAATCTGTTTTCATTGCCAGTTTCAGTACGACGTAACATGTTGATGATGGTATTTCTCCGACTGCGAACCAAATTGTTCTTTTTTGTCTTCTTTACTTAATTTTCGGAGCATGTTACCTGGCATTATGTGTCATATTCATGCATGTTCCATCGCACGTTTTCCCTATGAAGATAAGAAAGAGCTGTATATTCTCACGAACATCATTACATGTGTGATGTCTCTCCTTTGCGCGGCTAATCACCACATGTTTGCATATTAGAAACCTGGAGCGCTGAGCTCTGGACCTTTCAGCGGCACTGACAGCTGTGAGACATATGCTGCTGCGGCAGATGCCAGGGATGCATCCACTGGATGCTGTTAGAAGACGAAGACACTTCCACCGGAATATGAACTAACTCAGAATCAGATTACTCACGAAAAACTAAGCTATGGGATCAAATATAATAAACAGCTGCAAATTGTGATTGCATATCTGTAACAGCTCTACACCCGTTTAATCTTTTTCCACTCTCTGTTCTCATTGATTTTGGTTTGCAGCAAATGCATTTCAAATTTTGGATTCTTCCACCATCTGACTCATACCTAATACTCTTTGAACTGCTTACGTGTGCTGGGATTCTGTTTAGTTGGTTTCATTTTAATAAAAAAAAAGGCTTCGCTATCTGATAAAATATGTTTGACCATGACTAAATATAAGGTCTGATTGTATAGTTGTCTATGAGAAAACTTCTCACTTGATTTATTACCTCGTTAACATTGTAAACTTGAGTTTATGATCTCAAACTCTAGTTTCAAGTCTTCTCCAATACAGCATGATGCTCATTTAGTAAATTATGGTCCATTTAAAGTAAAATAGACCATAAAGCAGGGTATGATTTACTGTAATTGAGAGCTTGGGCGTTGTGACTGTAGAGGTTAGCGTAGATGCTGCAGTAGCGTCAGTTAAATTAGATGTCACCTTTGATCAGGTCAGGTTTCTGTGAGATCCTAAGTCCCTGGAATTGCCACGTGGAAATTGTCTGAAATCGCTTAATCGCCTGGTGTGTGCGTTCTTACAAATACAATATTAAGAATCTGTTTAATCTGTCACTAGGGGTACATGCCAAGTCTCTTAAATTGCCTCCTCGATTCCCTCACTTGCCTCCTCAATTCCCTCACAACCAGGCGAGGAGAGAGGAAACGAGGAAATGTGTTTTAAGAGACATGAGATGTCATTTCCTCTGTAGCGTCTGTAGCGACGTCTGTTTCTGATAATGGCGGCCGTTGATCATCAGTCAGCTTTAACAGCTGGAGAGACTTTTGATTTTATGTCTGCACATATGATCACTGTATCAATATTAATAATGAAACAAAGTTATCATCACTGTAGTAATATTAATAATGAAACAAAGTAATCATCACTGTAGTAATATTAATAATGAAACAAAGTAATCATCACTGTAGTAATATTAATAATGAAACAAAGTAATCATCACTGTAGTAATATTAATAATGACACAAAGTTATCATCACTGTAGTAATATTAATAATGACACAAAGTTATCATCACTGTAGTAATATTAATAATGACACAAAGTCATCATCACTGCCAGAGTTGAAATGTATTTAGTACTTAGTATTTATACTGTGTTCTGTGTATTTATACTTAGTTCTGTGTATTTATACTGTGTTCTGTGTATTTATACTTAGTTCTTAGTATTTATACTATGTTCTTAGTATTGTATTTTTTACTGTGTTCTGTGTCCTGCTCATAAGCGCAGCGCACTGATTTCTACCGGCGAAATGCGTTTGTCTTATTTATTAATTATTAACGTCTGTATGTTTTGAAATTCGGATTGTGATGTCATTATTAAATAATCCAGAATATGATTATGTTTTCTCCTAAACACTGGAATTAATTTATTAGGCTCAATGTTTCGGGGTAAATTGGAATTACATAACTCATCAACCTGACACTCAGGAATTATCAGCCTCATATGAATGAATGGAAATGAAGATAAATGATGTAAAAAGTGTTTCTACTGACAGACAGACTCTCCAACTCTTTAACTCTCTCTCTGACTTTAACCCAGTCAGTCTGTGATCTGTCATCACTCTGGTATTAAACTCCAGTGATGATGATCTATATCAGATCAATACGATCGACTGCAGCGTCCAATCAGATAACAGATGAACAATGAGGGGGCGTGTCAGCCCTCACAACACTTCCTGAAAGGATGATCTCGTGCATCCTCGCTCATGGCTCCTCGGTTATCCCTCCTCGCTCCTCGCTCCGAAATAAGAGCTTTGGAACGGCTGGCAATATGGCGGCGCAGAACGACTTCCGGTTCAAGCGATTGAGGAGCGTGGATCGAGGAGCGAGGAAATGACAAATAAGAGACTTGGCATGTACCCTATGTCTGTGGTCTCCACGTTTTTTCAAAAACCTCTAGTGTGGACCAGGCTTCAGAGAGTAAAAGGATAAACCTGCAAGAGATACATGCATATCCATTTCCTAGGCGCAATGAGACAGCTTGCTATCATGTTATCTTTCATCTTCTTATTCTGAGTACAGGGCATTGAACAAAGGGAATAATACAAAGAAGTATGACTCATTATTAGCTGTTAGAGAAGGTATAACTCATTACTTTGCAATATGTCCCGTCTCATCTTCCAAAACAAAACAGAGAGGTGAAAAGAGACGAGCACATGACAAAAGCAGTCATTGGGGCATTGAAGGGATCGGCTATTGAGTGGAAAAGAACACATTAGTCTAATGGATGAAGCCAATGGACTGCTGTTCAACCCCCACAGCCTTCCAAACACCATCTACTACCTCTGTGCACTAATGTATCATCCCTTCAAGGCGTGCTGGACAATTGTTATCCTCCCTAAGAGAATAGACCTGTTCGGGATGCATTTTATAGATTATATGCATTTTGGAAGATAATACTTTCTTGACAGAGCTGCAGTCGGAGCTTTGAGAGCTGGGGACTGAAGCGTTCGTGGAAAAAAACTGTCAGTGGACACATCCAAACATCCAAAGAAAAATCTCAAACCACTGCTGCGGCATATTTTCTTTTGATCATTTTTGCCCATTAGTGCTTCTCATTTGTTACCATTACATTGAACATGACAATTGTCATGAAATGCTATTGGTCTAAAAATGTATTAGTTTCGTGCTGAGCAACAAAGATTTCCGCTTTCTTTGTGTCGCTTGGCAGGACTTCTTTTTCGGGACGACATTATGCTACGAAATGAAAGTTAGGTTCAGGCAACTAAACCTTCTAGTTAGGTTTAAAAAACAAAAACATCATGGTTTATACTGACATAACTACATAGAGTTAGGTTTAGGCAACAAAACCACTTCGTGAGGTTTAGGAAAACCGCCACGAATGCATCACTTTGTTGGTCATTAACCGGTCTCATGGTTGAAATTCCTGTGGTTTATTGAATCTGTCCACCTCCCCTCCTGCCCACAATAAGTTGTCTTTCTCGATATATAATACAACGTCATTAGTACTGAACGTTGCATGGTCACGTCGATGCGAATTTGCGTGTCCACAGCGAAAAAGGATCCTTATGGACTTTTAAATTGCCATTGTTTTTGTGAACAGCGAGCACACACAAAAACATGTTTTGTGGCAAAGTGGCCTGACAGTAGTCTGTGAAACAGATACTCTACCCAAGCAGTTTCTCTCTAAAGCTGTTAATTTAACCATGAAAGTGAATTCATGGATGGCAAACAACATTTGCAGCCAGACTTTGATGTGAGTTTTGTGTTATCTTCTTACTTCCTGTAAAATTCCCCTGACTTTGGCTAACCTGTTTGGGCAGCGGTGCCTAAAAGGATAACATCCACATTGGCATATAGAATCGATGATAATGCTCGTCAGCCTCTATTGATGATAGGGAGGGTGCACAATGTGTCCCACAGTTTGGATGTGAGTAATTAGCAAAGCCACAATTAGAAAGCATCACACTGGGCTTTTGTTGCCCAGCATGATTAAAGGCTGGCGTGTCTTTTGTCAACCTTCCAAGGACATGTCCCTCGTCCCGCTGGCATGTCGCTAGCAGTCAGGCTGTTTGGCTTTTAGAGTGATGCATGCCTTTAAGAACCACTGAATGCCTTACGCTTAAGAGTCAAAGGGTATATGGTTACCTGCTATCTTATTGTCGGTAAGCAAATTAGAGTATTTGATTTGCCCTCCCTATTTTAAGTGCTTCCAAGAAGTTGTAACTTTGACAAAAGAGCACAAAACAAATCTGAGCGCTACTGAGTCTGGAAGTCATCCTTTGAGAGTGCACAGAGCAAAAATTCAGACTAGGCTTAGCGCAAATGTGGGTTATTTTATGACATGTGGTCTGTACTGACTGCAATGTGAAAGCATAGGTATGAATATGCTGCACTCAGAGATAGGAACGTGGTATAAGAAGCAAGAAAAAGAAGAGGTGGATGGATCAAACAAACACAGGACTTTCAACCAGGAGACCGATATTCGTGTTCCAAAGTGTCATTGAGTTATTTGAGTATTTGAGTTATACTTTTTTCGATCTTATGTTACGCTGTTTAGGTTTCACTTAGTTTATGAACTTATTTTAAGCCCGACCATGATGTTTTTCCTGAACCTAACTCGGTGATTTTGTATATGACACGCCAATAGCCTAAAGCTGCTTAAAATATGCTACGCTCACAGAAGTTACAACCGAAAACCGGTGTCTGAGACAGGTGTCCCTAGTGTCGTTGTGTTTTTTTAAAGTTACGTCAGTGACGTGTTTTCTTGTTACTTTGTTTCTGTGAGTATTTTAATTCATTATTTGAATCCCAACTATGATATATTTTAGCCTAAAAATAACCCTGACCCTTTCACTGTAATCATAGGGCATAAAATGACACAAGTAAATGTCCAAAATGTTGTGCTGTAATACGCCTTCTATCAGATCAGGTCAAGGCGACAGTAAGGGGATCAGTTGGATCATCAGAAGTTGGATGAACTTCAATCTACAGTGCAGAACCACACACCAAAAAATAACTAAAATTATAGGGTAAAATAAAGGCATTAAAAGTAAAAGAATTTGTGGAAAGCAACCTCTTCCTGAGAAACTGCCAAAACAACTGGAGGAAATTAAAAGAGCAGACTCAGAAACAGGCATGCACATGATCTGTATTACACTCAAATCTGATTCTGTTCTTACATATCTATGCCTGTGCGCTCTCAAATGTTGACTGTCAGACTGAGTAGCGCCCATAGTTTGTTTCCAGCCCTCTCACATCTGTTGTCGTCAATATACTTTCATGTAGACAGAGTAGATCTTAGTCTCAGATGCCCTCGGGGGACTATAATCATAATAAAGTCCATCCATTGGGGAATGAGGCCAACGTGGCCAAGAGCGGTCCATCACATTCACATTATTGCTGCCGCTGTAAGCAGCCGACAGACAATACGGAAGGATGTAAAAGCAAAACAACATGGTGGAGGCTCTCTCACCTCAGCCACTTATTTCCAGATGGAAGGGAGATCAATACAGTTAGTGAGATTTACTACAGAGAAGAGAAGAGAGATCTTTTACACTGAGAGCAGGACAGTGTTTTAGTGTGTGTGTTTTTTTCTCTTTCAGTCAGTCTTGTTTCTACTCTGCTGGAAATATCTCTAATGGTTGTGAGCCAGAGAAAGCTTTTAACTTCTTTATTTCATCTTGTGATGACAATTAATGCTGCTGCTACTGTATTTTTGGCATTGATATTTTTAGCAGTTACTTTTTTAACATAATAGATCTGTAAATCTAAGTCACTTTTTGGGACTCAAGAAGAGACAATTCAATTCAATCAGGAGAGTCTAACTGAAATTACTGAAAGAGGGGCTAAATAGAAAAACTGAAGACATATATGAAGATATCGAACCACAATACTTTTTTGATACTGACAAGTGTTAGTTTGGTACCTAGACTGATTTACATGGATACGTTTAGTCAATGGATGAAAATATAGGATAGGATACTGTTTTTGTTAATTGATACTGTTTTTGTTAATTGATAACTAAAGAATATTTTAGTTGTGTTTTTATCAGTAACATTTTTATCTTATTTATGCATTTTAATAATAGTAATAATAATAGTAATAATAGTATTCAAAGAATGTCTTTAAACGGAACACAATTGATTTTAGACGTGGGGCGGTTGCATACAGAGTCAATGACAAGACAGTATTAGAGGTTAATTTGCCCTCAGCTGCTCAAATATACACAAAGATGCGAGTTGAAAACTTGAGCGATAAACTGTTCTTGTATCATGGGCCTTAATATGAATGTGCTTGATAAATGTACAGAGAGAAAAGAAAAAGGAACAATAAAAAAATTGTTACAATAACCATCTTGAAGAAGATTGAAATGTTGACAATCTGTATTAATCCTGGGTTTATTTCTACCAGTAGTTTACTCTATTAACATGAAAGATGAACAAACCAATTTAAAGTAATGTTTAGGCTTAATCCACGGCTCTAAATAATGTTTGGTTATAGCTTACCCTGCTTGCTTTTATGGATTTGCCTAGCAGTTTAGTTTAGGGATTCTGGAAGTATTTAGTTGTTACTTTTTCATTCCCTTCCATGTTATGTAACATTAGTCTACTGAAAGAGACATAACTGTATGGAAATGTAAGACGCTACTTACTAGTGGCACATGTTAAACAAATAAAAGTTATAGTTTTTCAGTGTTGTAGTCAAGACCAGCTTAACAGAGACTGAGTCAAGACCAAGACCAGACTGGTGTGAGTCGTTCACTGAATGACAGTCTCAAGATAAAATGTGATCCACATTCCCATAAAAACACCCACAGAAAACAAATCAAGGTTCTTCTTCTTTCACCTCTTTTATTGCCATATATACTGCATATGTGTGTGCATGAATAAGTGAACAACCTGAAATGCATTGATCAATTAATCAGAAGGCATGGCAGTGGTGAATATTATGTTTAGGAATTTTCCTTTGTTTTCTTTGTGCAATGACGTTAATGATGTTTACAAATAAAAAAGACAATACAGGGGAACTATATTAATACCCCTTAAGTTGTGGTCCAGACTTGTCTTGAAAATAAATCCAGAGTCCTCTTTGTCTGAGACCGAGACAAGACCAGGTAAAAAGTGGTCGATTCTGAGATGAAACCAACACGTTCCAAAAGCCAAGACCGATCTTGAGTACTACATCACTGCTGTGTTTTATTCCACATTAGCATGAAGGTCATTAAATACAACTTTACATTCAAACTGTGAAGTTATTTCTCCATTCTTCAGTCTATTTTCTATTTTTACTACTTTTGTATTGTAATGTCATAGTGTCCCTGGAATTAACCCTTCCCTCAGCAGTTTGTGATCCCATTAACAATTGTTGTCAAAACACTGTCACTCTTGTACTCTATTCAGCAATATCCAGACAAACAAACCTGTGTTCTGACCAGCTCGTTTAAGTTCCTCCACTATGCGGGCTGGCGAAAAAGCACTTTTAAATTTTAGTGTTAAAATGGTCGAAGATATATCCCTGATCATCTCCGGATGTGGTTTGGGCAACAGTATCCACTCTCAATGTGTCTTTATTGCATTTACTCCTTTTGGTACCAGAACACCCTAGGCCAAAAGGTCTATGATCGACTTTGTAGTTGTGTCATCAGACCTGCGGCCGTATGTCTTGGACACTCGGGTGAAGAGAGGAGCAGAGCTGTCAACTGATCACCACCTGGTGGTGAGTTGGATCAGGTGGCGGGGGAGGCTGCCGGACAGACCCGGTAAACCCAAACGTGTAGTGAGGGTGAACTGGGAACGTCTGGCTGAGGATCCTGTCCGCAAGGTCTTCAACTCCCACCTCCGGAACAATTTCTCGTGCATCCCGGGGAGGCTGGGGACATGGAATCCGAGTGGGCCATGTTCAAATCCTCCATTGTGGAAGCTGCTGCTAGGAGTTGTGGTCGGAAGGCGATCGGTGCCTGTCGTGGCGGCAATCCAAGAACCCGCTGGTGGACACCAGCGGTGAAGGAGGCCGTCAAGCTGAAGAAGGAGGCCTTTCGGGCTTGGTTGGCCGAGGGTCTCCTGAATCAGCAGGCAGGTACCGGTTGGCCAGAAGGGCTGCAGCTGCGGCGGTTGCTGAGGCAAAAACCCGGGTGTGGGAGGAGTTTGGCGAGGCCATGGAGAAGGACTTTCGAATGGCCTCAAGGAAGTTCTGGCAAACCGTGAGACGACTCAGAAAGGGGAAACAGGGCTTTTCTCAGGCTGTGCTCAGCAGGGGGAGAACTGCAGACCCGGACTGGGGATATTGTCGAGCGGTGGAAAGAACACTTTGAGGAACTCCTGAACCCGACCAACACGTCCTCTGTGGAAGAGGCAGAGTCTGAAGACTCAGGGGAAGTCTCGTCCATATGCCTGGCGGAGGTCGTTGAGGTAGTTAAAAAGCTCTTCAGCGGCAAAGCGCCAGGAGTGGATGAGATTCGACCGGAGATGCTAAAGGCTCTGGACATTGTTGGGCTGTCTTGGTTGACACGTCTCTTCACTGTCGCGTGGAAGTCGGGTACAGTGCCTGTGGAGTGGCAGACCGGGGTGGTGGTTCCCATTTTCAAAAGGGGGACCGGAGAGTGTGCTCCAATTATAGGGGTATCACACTGCTCAGCCTCCCCGGGAAAGTTTACTCCAGGGTGCTGGAAAGGAGGCTCCGTCCGATTGTCGAACCTCAGATTCAGGAGGAGCAATGCGGATTCCGTCCTGGACGTGGAACAGCGGACCAACTCTTTACCCTTGCAGGTCTGTTGGAGGGTGCATGGGAGTTTGCTCATCCAGTCTACATGTGTTTTGTGGACTTGGAGAAGGCCTTCGACCGTGTCCCTCGGGGAGTCCTGTGGGGGTACTGCGGGAATATGGGGTACCTGGTTCATTACTACGAGCCATTCGGTCCTTGTATGACCAAAGTGAGAGCTGTGTCCGGATACTCGGCACAAAGTCGAGCTTGTTCCCAGTGCGTGTTGGCCTCCGCCAGGGCTGCCCATTGTCACCAATCCTGTTTGTGATTTTCATGGACAGGATTTCAAGGCGCAGCCGGGGGAGGAGAGTTTCCGGTTTGGGGACCTCAGAATCGCATCCCTGCTTTTTGCAGATGATGTGGTTCTGTTGGCTTCTTCAGAACGTGACCTTCAGCACGCACTGGGGCGGTTCACAGCCGAGTGTGAAGCGGTCGGGATGAGAGTCAGTACCTCCAAGTCTGAGGCCATGGTTCTCTTCCGGAAAACGGTGGATTGCACCCTCTGGGTTGGGAGTGAGTCACTGCCCCAAGCGGGAGTTCAAGTATCTCGGGATCTTATTCACGAGTGAGGGTAAAATGGAGCGGGAGATGGACAGGCGGTTCGGTGCAGCGTCAGCAGTGATGCGGGCGTTGTACCGGACCGTTTTGGTGAAGAAGGAGCTGAGCCGAAAGGCAAAGCTCTCGATTTACCAGTCCATCTACGTTCCAACCCTCACCTATGGTCATGAGCTTTGGGTAGTGACCGAAAGAATGAGATCGCGAATACAAGCGGCCGAAATGAGCTTCCTTCGTAGGGTGGCTGGGCTCAGCCTTAGAGATAGGGTGAGGAGCTCAGACATCCGGAGGGAGCTCGGAGTAGAGCCACTGCTCCTTCGCGTCGAAAGGGGCCAGCTGAGGTGGCTCGGGCATCTGATCAGGATGCCTCCTGGACGCCTCCCTTTAGAGGTTTTCCAGGCACGTCCAACTGGTAAGAGGCCCCGGGGTAGACCCAGAACACGCTGGAGAGATTATATATCTCGTCTGGCCTGGGAACGCCTCAGGGTTCCCCAGGAGGAGCTGGAAAGTGTTGCTGGGGAGAAGGACGTCTGGAGGACCCTCCTTAGCTTGCTGCCCCCGCGACCCGGCCCCGGATAAGCGGAAGGAGATGGATGGATGGATGGACATCAACAACACACCTGTCTGGTCTGTTTGTGCCCTGGGTTTAGCCTCTAATGCTTTATACAGGATGCCTTGTCTACATTACAGGGGGAAGTTGTTGGGGCTTTATGACTATCAAGTATCTAGGTTTACATGTTATTGCTGTTCTATTATTAGGTTAAGCGCAATAACCAGTTTAATTAGAATTGGTTTAATTTAAATACATAGCAATGAGAAATATATACACATAATTATATATATATATATTCATATCTAAAAATGAAAAAAAAAAACAGGCGAATCTGGTCCTGCTGCTAAAAAACACTTTTGTTGCAGAATGCCACAGTGGACCTATTTTGTAACAGTTTTGCTATCTGAAAGTCACCAGTCAGGAGGAGAGAGCAGTGAATAACAATAAAAACATCAATGCTATGAAGAGTTGTAGCCCTGACTTTCATTACATTCCGGGAGACGAGCTGTCATTTTTTTTTGTCTAGGGACAGATTACATTTTTGGAAACACAATTTGCCGTTTGTACGGTTGCCAATAAATGACACAAACACAAGAACAGACAACAGCTGCCTTACTGTTTCTTTTCCATTTCTCTGCAACCGTGTGCCACACACAACAGTCTGAGGGACACTATAGAAAACTAACTAATAAATGAAAGTATGAGAAAAACTGTAGGTGTCTAACTTTTTTGATGCTACTGAGTTTTATTCAAGTAGCTGTCGGTCCAACTTGCCTCCACAATCCATTTTGCAGTGTTGCGTAGAGCTGGTGGGCACAGACGCTGACAGATTACGTGGAGTAGCAATAAAGCAGCTTCAATAAAGCATCAAATGAAGCACCAGTATGAAGCAGAGAAAAATGAACAGCTCTGTGCTGCTGTAGGATTTCTTAGCTCAGATGAGCAAGATATCCCAAAACCAAAATGCTATAGGTGGAAAGATAGACCCGTCTGTGCCTGATGGCAATTGAAAGCTGCGAACAATTTCAAGCACCATAGACACGCATCTGTCTTAAAAAAGCTTAAAACACCATGATGGAACATACTCTAAATCATCCACCAATCAAACGGAATGTGAATTTATGGATGTATGTGACAGGAATTTCTAGAAAGAAAGCATCACTCTGTCAGCTTTTATCATTTTTGCGTTTATTGCATGAATTAAGTGCATGAATCAAAACAGCATCTTGCTATAAAGTCTGACAGTAAATTGCTATAATAAAAAAATAATTTCACCTTGTGGCTCAGTGCAATAAGCACTTTTCCTTTTTCTACCAATGCATAAAACCATTCTGACACTAAAAAGAAAATACTGGATTTTAAACAGGCGGCAACCACCTTTTCTGGAAAGTGCCAATCAGTTGCATTCTTGCTATGGCCATTAGGGGGCAACGCCTCTGGATGCAAAAATAAGTCAGATTTTATAGAAGTCTATGACAAAATCACCCTACTTCTCCCTTGATTTATTAACTCCTTTAACATTGTAAACATGAGTTTATGGTCTCAATCTCTTGTTTCAAGACTTCTTCATTACAGCATGATAGTCATTAAGTTAATTATTGTCCCATTCAGGTCCCACCCTAATGGGGGCAGCCTTTTGATTGACAGGTCTCTACCAGAGCTGTATACTGCATTTCTACCACGGTGTTACACCTTCACCGTCCAAATCCGTCACCGTCACCGTCACTTCCGTTCACTGGTTGGAAAAAAAACAACAAGATGGCAACAGCCAAAATCCAAGATGGGAATGGCCAAAGTACCTCAAGGCTTCAACCAACAAGTGACTTCACGACTTTGTCTACTTATTATATAAGGATTATGATTTAAAGTTATGGATGCAAACTTGAAAGTAGTTCCTTCAAAAAATATTGTTCTTGTTTCCTTTCTTGAGCGATCCAGGTCAGATTGGGACGGAATGAGGATTGAGCCAAATCCTAGACCCTGCAACATGGTTGGTGCCTCACCCAGCGAGCACTCCTCTTAATCAAACAAGTGCTCAGATCATCTTCATATGACTTGATAGTCAGTCCTATTTATAAATCCACCCTCTTGACCTTTTGACCATGGTGTATCAATTTTGGCAACAGCCAGAGTGGCTTCCGACGAGAAACCAAGACATCCATAACAGTGCATCTGCGATAAGTGGCAGTCCATTTCCTTTCACATTAGGGCCCGGACAAAGGGAAAGGGTATCCTTATTTATTTATTTGTTTTCCGACTCTCATTGTTCACAACAGTATATCCGTCTTTCATCTAACCCAGTGACTCGATCAATTATGCATGCGAGCTAAGCACGCCTTTCTTTCTCAAGTACATGAGAGCATCACGGCTGATACAGCGAGGCGCCAAGGTGTTTTTGTATAATGACGGGGTGTCGTCGCAGTGCTTCATTTCTCTCCTGTTCGTGGTCAGACCTTCGACTTACTTTACGAGTGTCAAGATTAAACTTTTTCTTCTTTTCTCTAAATGTATTCAGTCATTTCCTACCAGAGGTGTAGTGATATATCAACTTGCAAATGTGTGCTAAAGTAGATTTGAGTGATCCTGCGCCCCTAAAAACCTGGTTGAAAAGGGGTTAGTGTGCCACCGTACATCCTGGCAGTAATGGTGACATTGAAACCTACTTTCTCAACCAGTAATGGGATTCTCTATGAACATTTTCTGCCAATGCTTTGCTCAGTTTTACTTATTTTGGCACTTACTTATTTAGTTTTTTTTTCTTCTGTCTTTTTTATAAACTTTTTTTTATCTTAAAAATGTGCCATTGTCTTTTTGCATCACGATACAGTGACACATAATATCTCACCACTAAATACCTGACAAACTCCTGAGGACACTTCACACGGAGCTCTAATTAGCCAGCCTGCTCAGCCGGGGACTCCTCTGTTTGTTTTTTCCGTTTGATGGAGTTGCAGCATGAGATATTTTACTTATTAACATACCCAGTGATTTGGGGAGGCAGCTGTACTGTAACTGTGGAGGATGTGCGGAAGAAAGTAATTAGATCATTGCAATGCTGTGTTTCGCTTGCAGCTGTCTGTTTTTCATCAGTTTTTTTTCCAAATGAGCTTGTCATATCCCTCCTTCTCTGTTTGCACAGAAGTCCAATTATGTTTTTATTTGTGCATGATAATTCAAGGAGAATGGTTGACGGCTGATTAATATGCATTGGATGTGGCAATGGGTTCTAAACAATGCCCATGGGTTGCTTTTGACATAGCTACTGATTGAGTATCTTTCTTTTGTGCTTTAAAACAACAAACCATAAAATGATTTACAGTTAGTTTGTATGTTTTCTTTGTTTCCGTTGCTGACATCCGGAATGTTGACCACATCCTGTCTATTGCGATCTTCCCCCATCATCAGGGGCGACTGAAACCCAGCGTTTCCATTATAGGAATGGGTCCTATCAAATATTAAATCGTGCTAAAATGCTCCGTTGGGTTGCTGCCATGGAAATATGGACTGTCATTTGTACTCCAAACATTATCTACTCCTAATTTCTGAATCATTATCTGCTCGCAAAAGAGGGGAAGGTGGTTCTCATATGCACGGCTAATGGCTTTTCCTTTCATTACTGCCTTCCTGCAAAGAAATGAACCTCCATATTTCAAAAAGATGAAGACGTCATGGGTGGAGGCGATTCGGATAGTTTCTCTGAATAAACCAAAGAGAGAGAACTTCACGAGGCCCTGTTCTCAGTTGAAATTTGGAGGCAGGACCTGACTCTCCGTCTCCGGTGGTCTCAGATGTTGTTTCCGTTTCTGTCACTTCATGTCTAATTAATTAACCCTGCCAGATCCTTTCAGAGCCCTCAGCAGCAGAAGCAGGTTACCTTGGTAGCCACAGATCACACTACATCTCAGCGTGTGCTGGAGCGAGCAGAGAGTAATCCAACATCTTCTCTACTGTGGGATTTATATAAAAACATTTGTTTCATATAAGTAAGCATCAGTATAATACACATAAGATATTTTCATGTACAGATACGGTTTATAATGAATAAATGTATGCACAATGGTTAAAAGATTAAATGTACATTGGCAATCACATTGACCTCTTTATCCACTTACAGCTGTCGTCTGTGTGATTATAGACTAAATGGCACCAACAAGCTTTTGATTTCGCACAACTTTGAGCAAATTAAACAGTATACGGCTTTCAAATGTAGGTTTTCACCCCAAATCCAGGCTCTAATAGATTGAGGACATGAGCAGAGGATGACTAATCACAACTGTTTATATAACCAAGCCTTCGTGGGAAAAAAAGGGTTAGGGTTAGCCTAACCCTAACAGTCAAATCATGCTACTTATTGCATTGCATGATATAAAACATTATCAGACATTATCAGAGAGTTCAATTTTTGATCGGAGACAAAAGCGCTCTCTGCTCCTGGATCTGCTAGGCTTATGTGTACTTTTCTCCGCATGGATTGATTATCGCTGCCAGATATTGAAGTTAATTTCATTGCAAATGCTCAGAAAAATCTAATATGGATCCGTATTGTCTCCCTCACATTTATTATGGCCTGAGCAGCTATCTAGTCCAATTTAAAGACATCACATATATGTTACATGGCTCTGTGGATTCTAGTTGTTTTTTTCTTAAATCACAAATATGACTCCAGGGTTCTAGTTTAAAAGGATGTTAAATCCATAAATGACGTTGTATTACAATATCATAATCTGGAGCAGACAGTCAACACTGCCATGTGTTTTTATATCAACTGTATCTTCTCTCTAACAATTCGTCTCACAACTCTGGCATACTGTTAAAGCTACAACTCCAAGTGCTCACGGTGGGAGATAGATGAGGCAATTATTCTTGCTGTGCTCGCAGGAGTCACGGCCCGTCCTTTATAACTGTGTCCAGGCCATAAATAGGCAGAAAAACCCTGTGACACATTTAATTAAATTCAAAAACTCAAGCTGTCAGACATTGTGTTCGGCCCTCCTAATGGATGCTTGTGGTCCGTAATGCCTAGGTGCAAGATCCACTATGTCAGCTCTGGAGAGTGATGCTGAATAATGGGGCTTTGTCAGATCTGGTAATGAATCTGCATAGTCAGACAAAGACTTTAAATTGTCCTGGGTAAAAAAGCACGTCTCCACAACATGAATCAACCCCCGAGGATTGAGGAAATAGCCATGAGGCCTCCATGTTTGAAATTCAATTTGGAAAAACATCCACGTGAGGGGAAATTTGCTCAACCAAGAGGTAAACCGGGCTCGGTCTGTCAGAACAAATCCTTTTGACGAGGAGGAGGACGGACAGTGGCCTTGATTGATGAAGGTTTGAGCAGCAGCAGTCTGCAGGCGGCATCTGGATAAAATCACACCGACTGAGCCTAGTTATGAGGTTGATGACTGATCTCCACGGTGTGACAAAGAGCAGCTGTTCTCCAGATGTGACGCCGCTACCCGATAAGTTGCTGTTCTTCTGCTCTGCTTTGTCACACCGTTCAGTAGTGATTGACAGGTAGATAAGAGATTAGCATTAGGCGGCGGTCTATCGGATTCCAGTGCGAGGATGGAAATCCAATTACCACTTCATTCTATCATATCATTGCAGGGGTGTGTGAGTGTGGGATAAGCTACTCCAGAGGAGAGGTAGTCTTAAAGGGGACAAATAGTCAATATAAAGCTACAATATGCGGTCATTTTTGACAATTAAATAACAATAAAAGGAATATTATAGAGCATCTTTAGCTTCGGTCATGTGATTTATTTTTTAATGAAACAAATGTGAACTGCGTGATGTAGCAAACTTGGAGTCTCTGGGAAACCACTGTGATTAAGAGCTGGATGGCAAACTATCCAAAACATAGCTGTCCTTTGTTAATGGTGGGGACTTTTTGTGAATGATGTGAAGGTTTTGCTTTTGCCCAACTGAAAGCTTGTTAAAGGTTTTGTAGATTGACTAAAAATAACACAGGAGTGGAAAGACATGTCGAAACTCTACGTTTCCTGTGAACATTGAAGTTTATTTTGATAAGACACTGAAGTGAAAACAAGGACACATCCAAATCTGACGCTAATGGGGGAAAATAGCACGTCATGGTTTGAAGCGTAGGACATCTGACCAACCAAATGATTACTAATCTTCACTCTCTCTTTCTTTTACTCTCTTTTAGCTTTTTATCTCTCCACTAACCACTAAGGGAAATATCAGGCTCTTTAGCAGCTAAATGCTCCACTATGTTCACACATGTTCAATCAAAAACATTTAATTTGCGAGGTATAAAACAGTTAGCTGGAAGATGATAAAATGCTCTGTAGAGCTGAGGGGCTTATTCTTTATGGCTTCTTCGCTTTGTGTTCCACCTTCCAAGTACATTAAATCAATCTTGATCCATAGTTTGTATAAAAATATTGATAACTGCGTCTTTAAGGCTTGAGGCCTTGGTGCACAAAGACATAGAAACCTCTCTAAAGAAAGAAAACTGCAATAAAAGAAAGTAGAACAAAGCTAAATGAGTCAGAGAAAGCCCAGTTGCAGAATCTAGATCAACATCATTACTGCTTCTATTTATCACAGACTTTCTGGCTTTGCTTTGTGCTTTTTCAGAACATCTGATGGCACAATGAATGCAGCTAGTTCAGATATACAGTTAGATGCCATATATCGTACATGATGTGGTGTCTTGAGCTGACCTGGCATGACTCAGAAAGTCCCAGCTGGAAGATTTGACAACATCTTCTGCCTAAAAGAAATGGATGTTTGTCCAGCTGACACCCTGCTTCTTGCCACAGATAATATTAATATTTAACAAATTATGGTAATGCTCTCTAGCTGGTTCACAGCAATCACCAATGGCACGTGCCACAGGGAATTATTATTTAGAATTTTATCTCTCCAGTTTTTCTTCACAAATATCTTTAAAGCATTAGAAAATTTGAATGCAGCGTTAAAAAAACAACTTGAACTTGCAATTTTATGCCTCCGCCAACTAGTCAAGTCCAAAATGTTTACACTTCATCATTGTATCCTATAAGACATTTGGATGATATAGTCATAATTAGGATGTGAATTCTTGAGATATGGCCAAGAAAGTGTCTTTTGATCAGTTCAACCTTTAGTCCAAGTGGACAAATTTGGAGAAATTCCCTCAAGATGCTTCTGAGATCGCGTTCACAAGAATGGGTACACATGAGCACACATTGACCTTTGACCACCAAAATCTAATCGCTACATTCTTAAGTCCAGTTGGACTTTGGTGCCAAATTGGAAGAAATTCCCTCCAGTTATTATTGAAATATTAGGTTCAGGAGAATTGATTGGACGGGCGGGTAAACAACCCAAAAACATAAAATCTCTGGCAATGGCTAGCATTAAAACAACCAAAAAACAAGTAGGTACCCAAAAGGAAGCCTGCAATCAGTGAATAAGCTGTATCCTTAATCTTGAGGATAAGAGCTAGATAATATGCATATTTTTCACGTGGAAGCATACGTGTATGGTGTATAGCATTCACAACTTCCTCCCCTCCGGATATTCAGGTACCCGCTCCAGCACTTATTGCTCATGTTGATGAACTGTCTACCTAGAAATGGTTTGTGGTTTGAGGTGTTTTTTTGAAGTTTGTCGCTTCACAGTAAGGTCTAATCTTACGGCTTCCCACAATTGTCAGGCTGGTGGTTAGAGTTTGACAGTGTACGATTCATGATGCACAGAAAGTTGTATGATAGCGGTTTAAGGTCAGAATTAGAAGCTGGTAATGCGTATACATTGTGATATTCAAATTAGGCTATTTTGAGTCAGAATATGAGCAAATAGCAAATGCTGTATAGTAAAGCACCACATTTTCAAAGGGATGCTAGACCATTATTTAAGAATGTAATTGCCCAAGGTCTCTGGTTATAATTTGTTCTATTTAAAAATATATATGACACAACAACAGGGAGGTTTAATTAATACAAACTAAATGTTTCTATGACAAAGTGTGAAGGCATGCTTGACTCAGTTTTATTCTCTGAGACACAAAGTTGTATAAAGACGCGTTGGTGTCTGAGGGGACTGATTGTGCATTTTCTAAAAACCCTAAACTCACACTTAACATTTTTGGAAACAGAAAATTGGCTGAATCTAAGTGAATCTAAATCAGTTGCAAAAGTGATCGGTTGCCTAGCAACAGTGTCTTTATTGGCATCAACAGTTTTTTTCCCCAGCCTAGAGTCTTTAAAGCCACGCTAAGGGAGGCTACACAACAAGATACAGCAGGGATTTCTGAATGAAAAATAAATATGCCCTATATAGTGAGGTTATTGGACACTAAATAAATAGAGGTACGATGCAGACAACACATTCTAAGCAAAACTATAATAAAGTTATGTTTCATTTTTAGAGACCATTTCTGAAACATCCGTCCATCTTTTTTCTTTTCTTATCCACATTGTGTTGAGATGGAAGGCTCAGTCATCTTTCAGTTTATCTGATCTTGCTGGAACTTCAAACAAAGCTTCAAGCACAGTCTGATCCTAAACTTCTCCAGTCCAGAGCTTTCTGTAAAATCTGGAATAAATGTTTAGATTATGTCACATAAAAGATTACTTGCCGTTCCCCAAAGCAAAGTCAACTTCACCTTAATTATTTTGCATTCACACTTCCTTTGGGCAATGAGCATGCTTGACCTCTTGTCTTTGACTTTCTGTTTGTTGATTTTTGTTCAGTTACGTGGGCTGAATGAAAATAGGATGTAGTCCAGAATTTAAAGTTGCTTGAACAAAAGAGATAAGGACTGCTTGAAATGAGGGACAAACATCTTGGTCTGACAAAAAATGATAATTAAAACAAAAGAGAGAGGAGAAAAAAAACCTTAGTTATAGATTTAATTGTTCTCGTATGACACAAGTGCATTTGACAATGATAACTGTGGCATATGTCATTCATAGTCATATTTTAAAACAACGAGTCTTTCATGTCAGATGGAAGTAGACTCTGCTAAAATGGCAACTGTTGCAAGCATATTTTATAAGCTGTCGGAAGGAAGCCAATTGAGCTAATATTAGTTGGTCGAATACGCTGTAAATGGATATATATTTAATATTTCCATCTGAGTTGTTTTAAAAGAAGAACTTCCTAAAAAGTTAGATAAGCACTTGGTGGCCACATCAATATCGTGCTCAAAAAGACTGAGGCTAAAGCTACATGTTCAAGGCAGAACAGATTCACCCTATCCAGGACATAGAAATAAAGATATAGCATGTTAGTGTAGAGCTAGCAGGTCCTAGTAATATCAGTATGCCCCCAAAAAATTTAAGATCTGTTTATTGTTTAATTCTAGCATAACACAATATTGTTGCTCAGCTTACATGCTGATGTAACAGAGTCAATTTTACTGTTAAAATGTTGTATTATAATTACACAAAATATATGTAAATAGTCATAACCTGACATGGTATACCTCAGATTTAATTCAGATTTAATAAGTGGAATGGTTGAGACTCCAGTGTTATTCCCCCAGTTTCTTTGGTCCCCCCTATGTATGCTATCTCCTGCCCTCACCTCTCCCCTTTGGTTGATATAATGCATTGGAGAGGTGAGTGATCTAGCTCTGCATTATTTTATTGTAATTCACAATCTAGATTTCACTTATTCATTGTGTATTTATGTTGTACTACTACATAACTACCACTTAGTATAGCTGTGGGCATAGACATTTCTTTGCTTTGTTTTTTTCTGTTTTTGTATTAAGTTACATTTACGAGTTTGCCTCCTAGCGTTAAATTTGTGTGGTAAGCTAATGCCTCGTGTTCTGTGCTTATTCAATTGTATAGGAGCTCAAGTGCCGTTTACAGCTACTGACCGTAGATCTGCCAGTGTGGCATAAAGACAATAAACGGAGACCGCCTCCAAAGGGTATCCAGGCTCAGGTCTCTTCCTTCTCAAACACAACACAACGTAGACAACACCGGTTACACTGAGACAAGCAGGTTAGATTTCTGTGTAAATGTTAGTATTTTCAAACGTAATGGTTTATTATACTGGAGTAAAGACTTTTAGGATCGGTACTAACCAATGTGCCTGGTGAACATTAAGCTATCTTGAGTAAAAAGTTTAGGGTGGGGTCGTCGACATGCAAACTCTCCGAAATCCGACAAAAAGAGCAGGGCAGAGCTGCTAACACTAGCTGCTAACATTCAGCTATGAACGTCCTACACACAGTGAGGAAATGCTATGGAGTGTTTTGTTATTCGTGAAAGCCGTCATGAACCTGTAATCCGACACAATTTTAGCTAGACTAATTAAATGTGCTCCTTGGCCTTGGAAGTAATGCTAGGTTAGGCAGTAAGCTAACTCCGCTAAGCTGGGCATGCTAATGGCTGCAGTTTACATTACAGCAGATACATCCTGATCCAGTCTTTAAGCTACTATTTTTCAAGCTAGCCTAGTTGGTCTCCTAGCTGTCTGTAACTTGCAAAACCTAATACAATACTATGTCTAATGATCTCTGGATATGTATGCACATGCAGCATCAATGTCATCTCCATTTTGTTTGTATTTTTTGGCAGTAACAATGTGTCAAGAGCAAGGGTGGAGTGTCCCTCATTCTGTGTCCAACTAAAGTGTCCAACTAAAAAGGAATACAACGGTGTTTGTCCCCTCAGAGTCTTTCATGTGAAAGGACAAGGTTGTGAACGTGTGAGCACCTAGCAACACATTGTATTGAAAATATCACCTGGAACGATGACGGAGGTCACTAGGATCGATTGACGTGACAACACTAAGAAGCTGCTTTTGTCGACTACATGTACAAACGACAAAAGCAGCTTCCTTGAATGCACAAGTCATCTGTGAAGAAGTAGCCTTCACCACAATACAGGAAGAATGCATTATACTATTGCATACAAACCCTTACTGGATGAAAACTGGGGAAAACAAAATGTCTTAACCTTTATATATTCAATAAGATTTTGCTTTTGGTTTCACAGGTTATTCACAGGTTATTCACAGGTTATTTTATAAGGTTAAACAAAAATAAGCTAAAATTGCAGCACGACTCCCTCTCTGGGGGCTTGTCCTCACCACTCTTGTAGCTTCATTTAGGATTTTAAATTAATACATCAATCCTGTGCAATCAGAAAAGTGTTTAGAAAGAGGAACATTTGTAATTAGGATGTTGTTAGTTCCGTAATGATTTCAGCGTGTTGCTGGTTGTTGCTGAAACAACACCTGGTTAAGTGCAATACTAAAACTATAAAGTCACTGTTGATGAATGACAAATAGTTTCCTTTCTTGCCAAGGTTTGGATGAGAAGAATCATACCACCATCAAAACAAAAACTATCATCATGTGATAATTCTGCTGCCTATAGGTCTTTGCTGAGCTATTAAGGGAATAACTTGGCGTTTTTAGGAAGTAGTTCAATCGCTTTCTTTTGCAAGAGTTAGATGAGAAAGATAGATACCACTCTCATTTGGTGTGAAAGTTTCTCTTTTTTTATTCATGCTTAAGTATACAGAAAGCATCGGCAAATTGCCGGATCTATGTTATTTCAATTTAAACACAAGTTTTCTTCAGCATAAATGTTTTCTTACTTTCAATTCATATGAATAATTTGGTAATGTATAAAGCTCTTTTCCATCACCATTGACTGCCTACGCAGCAGGCAGCATTGGTTTCATTAAACCCCCCCTCCCGCATGCAAAATGTTATGATTTCACCCTTCTACCATATCGGACCAAGATGATGATTAGAGGGAGATTAATCACGGGACAGTAAATTAATCAGGGGTCATTTATCTAATTGTTGCTCTCGCAGTGTAACTCCATCATCACAGGAACAAGTGACAGAATATAGAAAGGGAAAGGTGCAATTACTGGACCCTTCAACAGACCAATCATCAGGTTCCTTCAGGTCCATTGTTCTCATTCCACAGGGAAAGTAATTCAGGGCTGAAAAGGCAGTGATTGCATTGCTCCAAAATCCAACTCCAAATCCATGGGAATGCCATAATGATGAGAATGCAACCAGACTGTGAATGGACTACTAATAGTGACATATTGTGACCAATACAACTATTCTAAAAAAAGAACTGAGGTCATTGCTATTTGCTTTCCCAGCCTTTAAAAAAACACGTTCCAACCACTTACAGCTCATCCCTATAAAAAAATAAAAGTTTTAATCAACACATTTCCCCTCCTCTTAAAGACTTTGGCAGCGGTATGTTCCCCTCAAAGTGCACAATTGCAAAAACTAGGGAAATTGATTTTGGTCAAAATATTTCATGCTTTCAATGTTACACTCTCCTTTAATGTGTTAATCTCTACAAAAACAAGCCACAGAACCCATCACAATGAGGTCGACATGGGAAGAAAATCCATACCCTATTTGTTTTGTATAGCGCAGAGGTGACTACAGGGGAAAAAGTGTCCCAGGCAGGTATGTGAGGGGTCAGATTTCCCCTGTGACATACCGTATACCATTTCTTCCTCTTCCCTAAAGACCAGTGGGTCAGTGTGCACTTACGTCTTCATCAATAATGCATGGCCTTCCATTTGAACCAGCAGGCTGTGAAACAACACGGTGGGCACGTACCAGTTGTTCATACATCCACCATGTACACTGCTGTAGAAGGCACTCGAGGACCAGCTGGAAAAACACCTTTGCGACCTGTCACACCACAGATACACATACATTTATTTTTGCTTGGGTTTTTATTTATTATGTGTAAGGAGTATGCTGTAAAATCCTGTATGTATTGATGGACATCATTATATAATACTGACGCATAGATGGATTTTGAGTTTTAGCATTTTCCTTGAGGGGGAATACTGTTATTTTGCACAAACATGTCACTTTATGTGAATTAATTTCATGTGGGATGGATGCCGGAAGGAACAAGGTGTGTTGCAATGCTGAATATGTTGATCCAAAAAAATGTATATTGTAAACAACAACTAACCCCCTTGTATCTTAATATTACTGAGATAATATCTCATTTGGGTCGGACATTTTCACTTTTTTTGCATGATATTGTAGCAGCATTTGAGAACATACATCTATTACTGAAATTACGAGTTGTAACCCGCAGGATCGCCATCAATCCCAGCCGACAATACTGTCTCTAAGCTGCACTGGGCTCAGTCTTAAAGCTACATACTGGCATCATATGATCTTCATGACCCCCCCCCCCCCCCCCTTCCTCCAAAAATGTGACTCAAATGGGATTGAAACCTTGCAGCTGCACATACCCATTCTCCTAATGATGCTCTATTCAAATGCCTGTGTGACATAACTGGTAGCTGAGGAGGCCAACATCTTCAACGTCATTCATTTCGGGGACAAGCGCTCCTCCAGGTTGAGAGGAACCACCCCAACTTGTTGTTTACCCAAAAAAAATCACGAGTGACTGAAACTAAGCCAACCAACTCGGGATGGGGAGGGGAAAACGATGATTATAAATCCCTGACCGAACTTCAGCGGGGAGTCTACAGCAAAGGTCTCCTCCTCCTGCCTCCAACTGCACACCAAGCTGCGTGTCTCCTCAGATGCTGAGGGAGTAGCTCAGGAAGGAGGGCGGAGGAAGAGAGAGAGAGAGAGAGAGAGAGAGAGAGAGAGAGAGAGAAGAGAGAAATATTTCAGCACCGGAGCTGTCCGCGGCTCCTGGAGAAGTCTCTATTCCTGCCGAGGGGGCTAGAAGCAGCACTCCGCATTGTAAACGTCCTCTGCGGGACCGTGAGGAGGAAGGGGGGGATCATACACACTAAGCCGTTCGCTGCAATTCATCTCTGCTGCTGCTGGGGGGGGGGGGGGGGCTTCATCCGACGGGGCCAGTGATAACGGCGGCACGTTCTTCATTTCCAGCGGAGTCTTGCCATGCTGGACGGCCGGGCTTGAGACAGCAAGAGGTCTAAAAAAAAAAAAAAAAAAAAAGTGAAGTGAACGACAGCTCTTTTTTTCTACTCTTTACGGTGAGTACCACAATTAGCCACGCTCGGCTTTTCCCTCCTCTAAAAGGTTACATAAGAAACTGGAAGCTGCAAAGCAGGACGTTATGCTGGTCTAAATGATGTAGATGTTGCAAACATGGGGCTGTGACGGGACTCGTGCATAGGTGGGCTCGTTACGGATGCTTGGGATGCATGGGATGAATATTTAGGTCAGCATCCCACATGGGTGTGGATGCGTGTCGCGCGGTTTTCACATTACAGGAGTTCACACAGCAATGTCTTGTGTCCCATTTCGTTTAACATATTGTAAGAAAAATAAAGAATCTGCAGACGCTGTAGTGAAAAGAAAGGGAGTTCTTGGGAGTGCGTGTGCATGTACGTCATTGGAAGTATTGGAATAAGTGTTAAAGCACCAGGGTACTATTTTTTTCCCCTTTTTTTCTCCCTCCACCCTCTATGACCTTATATAGGAAGTTGTTGCACCCTGCCAATGAGAGAATGTGCAACTAATGGTATGATCATTCTGAATCCTGCAGCAGGCTTTACTTTGCTCCGTGCCCCGGTTGCTCTCTGTCCACTTTTCCCAGCACCGTCCCACAGGGGAGAGCTGCTGTCCATTAAGCCCTCCATCAGTCCATCACTGCTGTTTATGGGCCAACAAACAAGCCAGTTTCGGTGTAAAACCTCTGAGTGAGTCCTGTTTGCTCCTCGCTCTGTGACATGTCCCTGCCACCCCTGCTCAGTGGTTATTGTTGGATCCCTCTGAAGAGCATTCCGGGCTGGCACAGGCTCTGATGCCTGGCAGCGACTCAATGCCAACGTGATGCTTCCAGCCTAACGATGCATTGAGATTTAAATTCCTCCCCCCCATTCAGCCACAGCGAATTTTAAACCCCCGTGTGCATTTGTTGTCATGTTTTTTTTTTTGGTGGAGAACGTTGGTTGTTGCGCTCAGGTACAAGGATGGGAGAGGAGGCAACAGCGTGCCAGGAAGGAGAGTACCATGCACATAGCGGTGTTAATCCTTTCACAAGAAATGGATGCAGCTAGAGAACCATTCTCAAGCTCTTGCATTTCGTATGTTTTTTCCCAAGTGCATGTAAATCTGCGTGTTTTTAATGGCTGTTGATGATCCCACTTGCTCGCCATTACAGGAAACAGAGTGAACTCGTTAGCGTAATTAGTTCCAGGTCTCTGCCTCACTGGTCCGTGGGTGAGATCTCTAGGCTGAAGGGGGATTCGCTCCCATGAAAAGGCATGCTTTGTGGGGCTTCCATTGAAAAAAAACTCCCCCCCTTTTCTCTCTCTTCCCTTGAAACAAGGAATGAAAAGGAGGGCTGGTTGGGATTCTAATCAGCACACAACAGTGACATCCAACAGCTTTGGGAAAGGGGATTCATACAGTCAGAGGAACACTAACATGCGAGTGAAGCCAGATACAGCATCCCGTTTCACGCTTTTATGATGTGAAATGTATGTTGACTTAACGCTGTGTCGGACAAACATTGTCTTCTTTTTAATAATTGCTGTCTAGTTGGACAAAAATAACCTAATGCTTCAGTTTTAAATATGTTTGTCATGTAAAGCAGTGGTTGCCATCCTACCCCGGCAACACAAGGGGTCTTTAGGATAAACTTTAGGTGTCAGAAGAAGGTTGAGATGCAAAACAACGAAAAAAAACATTTCTGTTGCACATCCCTTCCTTGGTTTTTCTTGAAGTAAAGCACTGGATACATTTTTACTCCCAGGAGCTTAAAAATACAACCTCAGAAGGAAATAACACCCTCTGAGACCGCTAACAGCACATGTTCAAAGCTGAGGCTACAACCTGTGATGAACGATTGCAGAATGGCTTGGTTCTAAAAAGGGGTCACAAGCAGTAACCCTGGCAACCACTAATGTTACTGTGCTCATACAGATATTTGAAAAATAAATATTGTCTCATAAAATCGTAAAATATGTTACAGAGAAAACATCCACTGAAAGCAAATTATGTTCTTTCTGATTATTTTAGCAATGACATTTTACATGAACTTGGCTTTTGTTTGCATCATCATGGTGACCTTGTGGACCATGTTTAAGCCAATATCCTCTCTGGCACCTGGTTGACCAAAGGCACCCATAAAAAACAAAAAGCAAAAGATTCTAAAAGAAAGAATAATCTATTTCAGCGAAAGAACGAGTGAGAAAAGCTTTGACACTTATGTTTGTTAGCAGTGGTGGACTACTTTCCATAGACTGATATATGGCTGTTATATGAGCTCCAGCGGATCTCAATAACATCCCCACGGCGACACTTGGGCAGCAGAGGACTGAATACTAATAAAGACCTTAAGGTGTCCCTGTTGTCCTCTAATACACTGCTACTCACAGGAGGAAATGGAGTCCAATTCCAACTAAAGAGTGATTTCCTGTTTAAGCATGACATTCATGCCACCAGTCTATATGACAAAAAATAAAAATGGATTCACAAACATTTTTGCTGTCTAAGATGTATAACATTCAAAAAATGACTTCAGGTGGGTAATTAAGAATTTCACAAAGTTCCAGTGTGTTGGCTGCTGCTATTGTCGTTGTGAACTGCTATATAGTGGGATGATGTGTGTTTTGCCCGGACATGGTCTGGGCGCTGCGATAATGAGTGAAGATTGGATGGGGCTACGAAAGGATTGCCCAGAGGAGCAGAAAAAAAGATCACATAGATTTGAAGAGCACTTTGGTGCCACCTCCCTCAGAAATCATCAATATTTAATTAAACCGAGATGCTCCTGAGAGCTTCATCATCTGAGAGCTTGTCAAACTCAATTGCTGTCATGAATCAGATCTACTGTATATTGAACCTGAGAATGTTTCTTGGACGCTTTTGGGAAAAGCTACAGAAAGTGTCAAGAGGAAATGGGGAAACGAAATGAAGGATTCACTTCTTCTCCAGGTTTGTAATATGGATGAATATTAGTAAAATGTGTCCCATTTCATGCACAAAAAATGAGTGCTGCTATTCCTTGCCATCTCGAGATCATCCTGACGCAGTGCAGCTCGACAGAATAACATTTCCCCAGCCATATATGTCACGATCCGCCCCAAGGAGTGGCCCTGTTTTCCTTCCCTTCGTCCAGATCTTTTTTTATCCGGGGGCATTTAAATCATTCAGAGGGGTCTGGGAAGGAGAGCACAGCAGCAGAAGCAGCTGTTCGTGCAAGAGTCTACTGAGCGCCAAGCCCGAGGGAGTTTTTTTTTACCTCAGTTTTCTACTGCCCCTCAAATGTAATATTTGGGGTGGATTTTGGTGACTACTTGCTATATTAGGAACTTGAAGGAACATTTGCTGTTCATCACAAGTTGTGTCAGATTTTTTTTTGTGGTTTTCGCCATCATTTCTTTCTGATAGGCTAACATCGTAGGGACCAAGGTAATAACTGCGATCTGAGAATGTGGCTAAATCAGGTCAGTAAGGAAGAAACACGACAACTTTATCCAAACAACACAAAATGTCTGTTTTAATCCCTTATTGCACAGGAAAATTGTACGTGCACACAGGTCAAAGTTGATTTAGGAAGTCGACAGTGTTGGGCAAGGTCTGTTACTCATTAGGCTACAAATGAATAACTGAAAAAGTAATTACATTATCTTAATTACTGTAATGGTAATTTCCGGATCTTATGTATTCTTCCAGACCTTGTGACTTATCACTCAATGACCCAGCTGACTACATACTCTATTGTTGTTACAAGGCAGAACATGTGAGGAACCCATACGTTGTATCTCTCAGTAAAGAGGGAGATTTTATGTGCCTTTCTAAAATGTAAAAATTCAAACAAGACATCTTTGTCAAACACGCAAGCCAGTCTCCAGTTTGGAAGTAAACAAAGAAAAGCATTTCAGGGGATCTATATGCAGAAATGTAATATAATATATGAAATTATGTTTTCAATAATCAACTGAAAATAATAATCATTGTGATCTTGTTACCTTTGAATGAGCTGCTTAGATCTAAATACCGAGCAGGTCAAGAAATTTCTACGATAGCCCAGAATAAACAAACCAAACACTGGCTATATTCACGTTTTTGCATCAACCACCATAGTTCTCCTACACAAATATTGTCACACTAGGTTAGCTCCCTGCCATGAGCTAACGCAGGTACCGGACCAGTTTATCAACTGACTATAAACCAAACTGATGTCAACCTTTCAACAATCCCCCACAAGGCTACATACAAAGCAGTGAAAAGCTGAGCCCCAAATTGTCCAACTGATAAAGCATTACTTGGATAAGTAACTGTAATGGATTTACCTAATTTCAAATTATAAACCCTCGCACTACTAATAACTGAAGAAATACTGTTGAATGATATGTAATTGTGACGGCGGTACAGACAGATTAAATAATAATTTTACAGTTTGCCAACTGTGTCTTCCAAATAATTTGAAGTTTAAAACCTGTATGAACGTCCGACTCCTTGTGTTAATTGTCCACTTGGGCGCGTTTTTTAGTGTTCATGGCTTTCAGCCATTAACTTGGTGAGTACAATGATATGATTACTGATAGGAAGGATGGGAAAAACTACAAAAACAAGATTGTAATAAATAGTTTGATTGACACGGATACCTTTGGTACTCACTCGAGTGCTGCCATGCATGGAAAACAAATATATTGCCTCCCATTTTTTTGTAGTATAAAGTGCACACGGGACGTCAGACAGCAGGAATAAGGCTTGAGCTGTTTGACAGTCTTGTGGTCAAAGGCTTTAGGATCTCAGAATTGTGAGGCAACCAAGTGCCAGGTTACTCAGCACTATCTAATAAACTCAGGTATCAAAGCCAAGCACTGACCTATTTGTGTCAGAATAGACTCGTACAAGGAGGTAAAAAAAAAAAAACAAGCCCTTGTTTAAAATTCATGAAAATGACAAGGTCTTCTGTGTGCTCAGATATTCCCTCCTCAGCTGTGACTTCACTTCCAGCTCTGTTTGAGAAGTGCAAATTGTGAGAGGAACATGATTTTCTAGCATCGGGTCTTCATCTTTTCTTTGGCGTCATATAGTTCCCATCTACATCCATGAGTGTACATTTCAATACAAATATGTTATTGAATTGTTGTGAAAAAGGAGTTGGGGGCATGGTATTTATTAATAATGCAGGAAAATAGACACTATTGCCCCCTCTTTCCTTATTTGTATATATCTTTCTTGTTCAACAGTGGAGAAATTATATTTTGACCTAGAGTTATGAGTGCTTGACTTTCAAAAGGGTAATGACGGTGCTATTTACTGCATTGCATTACGGCATTGATTTGATAAAGTGTTCAAAGACCTTGGGGCTTGTACTAGCACTTAGTTTATTGTTATTGTTTCTTATTTTCCTGCTAGCTTTTTATGAAGCCTATTCACTTTGTTGGCCATTAAAGAACTATTTGTGTATTGTTGATTATGTCGTTTAAAATGGAACGGCCCATTGTCTGTGCTGCGCAGTAATTGAGGATCCAGCTGTATTGGCAGCCGCCTAACCAATATAACAACCATACCAATATTGTATGTCAAAGTTGCTTTTTTCCCCCCTTGGGTCGCTGTGAGAGAGTTTATAAATTGGCATCTCTGGCATCTAAAGGCTGTCGCTGTCTGTGCCAGCACTGCTCTGAGCCAGAGCGGGAAGGTCACTTCAGTGGATAATTAAGTCCCTATGATAATCAGTTTGCCATCCTGTAATGTGACCACCCACACAGCCTGTATTTACAGTGCATGCATGAGCTGTTTGGAAGAGATTTTTATATATCTAAGTTGTTCAAACTATATCCAAGCTAATGCTTTCTTCACCTTTTCACTAAGTTACTGTCTCGGCTCTATAGCCTGACTTAGCCTCTAGCTCCACCATGAGGTAGACATTTTTGTTTTTAATTGTGAGATTTTACTCCTGGATGGATTGCCATAACATTTGTGGATGCCTCTTATATATCTTCAATAGTTTAACATCACAGGCTCATTTCTTGCACAGGTTGCATATAGAGTGGTGTTTCTTTCATGACCAAAGAATTGAAATGAATTAAATCCTATCGTGTTAATTATCTAATTCTTTCAGGCTTGGCCCAGACCCTAAGGTTAAGAACCAATGGTTTTGGTTATGTGAATTCCATCCTTCTGTACAACATTGGTGTTCACGTACAAGGACATGGTAATACAGATAGCAATACAAAAATTTAATTTGAAACAATGAAGGCTAAATTGCCAAAGTGCATCATAAAAAGGTGCCGTACAACGTGCATTTGGAAGATTATTGTTTAATCTCAGCGTTTAGGGAGCAATACCTCACAGAAAGACATACTATTGGAGATAGATACTTTTTACAATGGACATCATGATCTGTATTTTCGCTTTACCCCGTTAACCCCAAACCAATCCAAACTACTCCCGTTTTAAAATAATAGAGCAGAACCTTTCAGCCTACAAGCTTGTCAATGCTAAACCCACTGAGCTGATTGTCATTCCTGCAGTTAGGTTAACAGCCCATCCAGTATCCCACAGTCTTGCATATATGTTCTTTAATCATTGTATATTCTTAGCACGTTGCTGTCATTTATTAGACGGCAGGAGATCTTTGTTATGAAGAAGACTGACCTTTTAAATTAAGTGGTTGTCCTTGAGGAAGACAGCCAGGCTTGACAGTTAGTATTAATCACCTAAACGCTGTTTTTTTTCTAAGTGTTTTTTTGGTTGTTTTCTTTTTTTGTCCAACTCTGACCACCTGTTCCATTTAAATATTGCACTGTGACACAACACAGTCCATCAACAACTCACTTGAGTGATTTTAGTAGGCATGTTGGCATTTTGGAGTGTACTTCATGTAGTCATTTTTTCCATTGTGGACAAACGTCATACCCAAAACGTGGTATAAATTTGTCTGATGACACACAGTTAATATATCCATGCCAGCTGCAGAAGTGCTGCGCTTCAGCTGACTCGACCTTTGACCTCCCTTTGGAGAGACGCCAGCCGCAATAGATATTCAATGCAGTAATCAATAAAGTATCACTTTGCCTCTTTTCTCTGCAGGGAAACAAATCAAACTAGAACAAGAAATCGAGAAGCTTTTGATATGATTTATTTGTGATGTCATTTCTGGATCATTTAAATGCATGAAACCAGAGCCAGTGCAGTGCAGTTCTGAAGTCTGTGCAATACAAATGAGTTTGTTTGTATCTTCTACAGTTTATGAAGCACCTGGAGTCCACCAGCAGCCTGAGAACATAAGGCTTTGGAGGCTATTAAGAGCCTCAGCCTGGGAGGAAGGGAGAGCGAATGACTCCCATTCACTTCAGATAAATGCGATTGAATTTCACAAAAGCACTTATGTGGAGCGTGGATGGATGGGATTGCATTTGAGAGCAAAGACACATGTACCATAAGTACCGTGTAATCAACTTGAATCCACGAGGCGCCTGTTTTTCAATAATGGAATTCACAGTTGCTTCTTACTTAAGTGGAAATGAGAACTAAGTCAAGTTTCTGCATTTCTTTCTATTTTTTGTTTTAACTTTACTGCACAGTGTACCACATCTGACAATGTATGATTTGTTCAGGAATTATGCAATCACTTGAAAACACTTGGGACAGAGTTTCTTACAAATGCAGTTTTTGCAGATTTCAGCACAATGAGGAAAGAAAGCAGTCATGCCGTGATGTTTCATGAAAAACAGCTTATTGCATTTATATGCTTTGACTTGATCGACCTCCGTCTTTTATTGCCAAATTGAAACAATAACCAAAACAATAACATGGTCAAAAGCGAATTATGTGCGTATAAGACAAATGCTCTGACAAATGCAGTCTAACCCAACAAAAAACAAATTGAAAACCTGCAGAGAGGGTGAAGTTAATTTTCTTCTCTGGGATCCATAAAAGCTTATCTTACTCTATCAGATCACGACATATTGCATCAGGTGAACAGTCTGAATAAAGAAGTGATATCAGACATTGAGGCTGGCTGAACTCAGCAAGTTGTGGTGATTGACGCTGTGTGTGAGCATTGAGCATGAGCATTGTTGGACCATTAAAAAAGAACACAGATATCATATACACACACACACACTGAAGGATAACTCCCCCCTCTCTGAAATGGGAGTAAACACTGGCCTCCTGACATAATTAGGAAGTTAACTGGCCCTCAGGTTGAAGAGGATAACCTTTGGTCTGCAGATCACACCAGAATGATTCCCCGGCCAATTTAGGAAATATAGTTGGGAAGATTGAATGGGAATCACCTCACTCAGCGTAAACCCAAGCTCCCTTGAGCAATATATGAATTTGAAACATTGCTGGAAAAAAGCATGTGTGCAAAATTAAAAACAGGAATGTTGGACATTTTCCATCTTTGGAGTTTTTGCTGCTAAAAGCATTGAAAATCTGTTTATGGTCACCAGTTTTCATAGGGACTATTTCTATTGGTAAAAAGTGTTTTTTATTTTCAAAAGTAAGTGGGGCATTGTTTCAGTAAAGACACAGGCTGGTCTTTTGTCAGTGCAACACAAACAAAATTCCATCCACCTGCACTGTATTAGGATGAAGGCAGGTATCTCTAAACCGAGACAAATAGACAAATACAGTAATTTGCGCTGTTTGGAGGTGAGGTGGGACCAAGTCATTGTTTTACAAGTCACAAGTAAGTCTCAAGTCTTGGCACTCAAGTCCCAGGTCAAGCCTAAATTTAAGTCTTAAGTCAGGACAGGCCACTCCCATGTCAAGTCGCAAGTCAAGACCAGCAAGTGCCAATTCAAGACGGGAATGTCCCAAATCAAGTCTTTAGTCAAGACAGGCAAGTCCCAAATCAAGTCCTAAGTTAAGACCAGAAAGTCCCAATCAAGACAGGTAAGTCCAAAATCAGGTCTTAAGTCAAAACAGGCGTGTCCCAAGTCAAGTACCAAGTCAAGACATGGAAGCCCCCAATCAAGTCCTAAATCAGGAAAGGCAAGTCCCATGTCAAGTCCCTTACCCAAAAGGATTTGTGCTAAAACCTTGCAAGTGTGTCTATTTGGAATTTGAAACTGATACCTGGTGTACAATACACACAAATATGTAATGTAGTGTTTTTTTCAGTGTGCTGTGAGTTGTGGGACCGACTTTCTTAGTGTATGCCTTTATGTTTGCCGGTTGAATCATTCAAGCAAAAGCCTAATCTCAGTCAATATCCACATCTTCATGGGTATGGAACAGCGAAATACTAGGAGTGAGTCACAGAAATGTGGGAGCAGGAGCAGATGGGCAGGGTTTATTACTAATAAGGAGAGGAGTTCAGGGACATTGTTGCTGATAGAAAGAGATTCGGGAGATTTGAAAGGGGCCGAGCTGTTCAGCGAGTATGGAGAGAGAAAGACACCTAGTAACTCTAAGATGCGATGTTCAAAGAGAGTAAATACTTTCATAGGATGATGATCTCATCTCTGTTTGACTGCTGCAAGCTCTCACCTTGTCCTTATTGGATTCTTTTACAGGAAACAAATGATTGCACCATGATTACTCATTCTTCTGTACTTGACCATGTATCTCTGTGACCTGTTTTCTCAGCTTCTTACTATTTGGGATTGTCTTTGTGTTTTTTACTTTTCTTACTGGATTTAAATGGGCAGACCTTAATTGGCAAATACTGACGTCATGCGCTTCCATGCACCAGTCACAATTCAGCAATTTTTTAATCAAAATTTGATTACAGCTGTGGGTTTGTTTGCTTTTGTTGCTGATCAAACAAGACACGAACCATCCTGGTGCACAAGGGAGTAATTTGCCTTCGGGGCTTTCTGCCAGAAATCTTCATCGGTTTAGGCAACAGGCTGTCTTGGTTGACTAAAAGATCATGGTATGGGTTGGAATAAACCCCTTCTGGCAGAAAGCCCTGAAGGCAAACATCTCCCATGTGCCAGCCCTGGATCCTAAAATTACGTTTTCCATACAACAAATCTGCGTTGTAAATTACGCTTTGACGGATTACAAATACTTTTCCAATCATAGTCCACAGAAATCCACGTAGGAAGGAGGTAAGGTTGGATATGATGGATCAAACAAACACAAGACTTTCACCTAGGAGACAGCAGTTTGTGACCAATGTAAAACAAAAAGTCAGTGTTGACTTATTTTAATTCATGTCAGAAACTTAAATGACATAAACCTACTTATCTTGAGCCAAACCATGATGTTCTAAAAAAAACCTACCCAAAAATGTTGGAGAAATGTAACTGTGTGGGTGTAACCCTGGTCCTGATGATTCATACTAGCTGACTTTTGAGAGTTGATTTCTTAATAAATTATATTTAGGTAAGTTGTCTAAACTTTCATTTCATTGTATATTTGTTAAATATTCATGATTTTTTTTTTTGAAAACACGTTTACAGGTAGTTTAACCTTGGGTTATAGCTGTACTGTTGTAATACACTGTTGTGATAAATTGTAAATGCAGCGTACTTGTGTAACTGTTCTCTCTCTCTCTTTCTCCATCCGTCTGCAGTCATGGGAGTGCTCATGTCAAAGAAGCATCAGGTGGAGAAGGTGCAGAAATGCAACGCCGTCGTCTCGGCCTTCCAGGCGGGCGTTAAGGAGCGTCCAGCTCCAGCCAAACAAGCAGACGGAGAAGTGGAGGAGGGCGAAGGCCCCGACGAATCCTCAGCCACTCCCGACGAGAAGAAGGCAGACGAAGCGGAGAAGGAAGAAACAGACAATAACGCAGGCCCGTCGACTTCGGCCCCAGCGAGGGACGAGTGTAAGGTCAACCAGGAAGCTTGGTCGAGGTTACGTGACGGGAAAGGGGTGGAGCCTGAAGATCTTGATAAGAGCCATCAGCTCACGCCGCCTGCTTTCGTTCGTCCAAAAAGGGAAGCCGATGATGACCAGCCTGTAGAGGTGGAGCTGCTAAAGAAAGAGCAGGTATGAAATAAAGGCCTAAATAGAGCAGCTTGATAGTTATTCATGGCCAGGGTGTTTTTTTAAATCAAGACTATAAAAAAACGTTACTTTGACATTTTACAGACATCTCTTTAATCCCACGACATGGGGATTTAGAGTGTGTGTGTGTTTTGTCAAAGCATCTCCATGGCAACAGTAGCACATTATCTCCTTTCCTCCCTCAAGTTGGCATTATGATGAAGCAGTTCAGCCAGGCTTTAAAGCGACTCTTAACTTTATCTAAACACCCTTGTTGATGGTGAGAAAGTATTAGTATAAAGTCACGGCTTTTTATTCCCACACTAGCGATGAGATGTGTTGTTGTTGTGCGTGAGAGCTCTTCACAGGGAGCATCTCGTGGGCGGCTGCTTTGGCTGTTGCTCAGAGAGGTGACCCTATTCAGGGCGTCGCTGACGAACGGGGGGATGGAGTTCACAGGTTCACTGACACCATCAGGTTTTTCTATTTTGCAAAGAGTAAACATTGCCTGACAACTTGCTGTACTGCCGATGCTGCACTTTAACAAGTAGCGCAGACATAAAGTGTCTACTTCGCAGTAATAATAGATATATACTTGGGGATTTGAATAGGCTGAAACTGAACGCAAATGGTATCTAGACCACAAAGAGTAAAGCAATATTATGGGATGGTTTTGCCGGTCTAATATGGCAGTAAATTGATCTTCCTTTCTCCTTTCATCTGTCACATTCAAAGTTCTGCATCTCCATTAGCAACTGCCTCCTTAATTTCTTGTGTCTTAAAAAATAAAGAAAAGGAAACACCTCTGTTCCACTTCCCCACAGCAAAGGACCCCAGTCACATGATACAATACTCAAACACCCACATTAACACACAATTTTCATTATTGACTGGCAAGAAACCTCAAGGTCCGATTTTGGGACCCATTTTATTCTCATATAAGATTCCTTTCCCGGGCTATCCAGTGCCACTTTTCAGTGTTATGCTGATGACACTAAGTTCTACGTCAGTGTGTTGATGTTAAAAATATCCTCACCTTAACATTAAACATTTAAAAATCTGAAATCCTTAAATTATGATTTTATAATGTAAGATTTTTATTGAAATTGATTGCTTGTAGGGTCACCTTTATTGTGATTCTTGATTTTTAGATAAAGTGCTCCAGTTTAGACATTGACAAATGTTATTGTCCCTGTTGGGAGCCCATCTCATTTTGACACGGACTATAATGCAGGGAGCTTGTTGATGCAAAAAGAGTCATCAGGTCAAGAGAGGTGGACCATAACTAGAAGATAAGCTGTGACTGAGTAAGTAAGACAAGGTCTCATCTGTGACGTGTCTGCAGGCGTGAAGCCAGTGCCGACGCGCTGAAATGGAGATAAAAAGAAACAAGTGTGGAAACTCTGACATTGTCTCTGACATGCTAAACCAATGAAGCATTCTGCAGTTATTTCCCCTGGCTCGACAGCTGGGTTTATCCTGGCTTTAAATGGAGCCCAAACAGAGGTTGGAGAATAACTGACATGAACACATGTTGGACAATGGCACAGTTATCTTTTCCATGTCAAAGGCAGTGTGGCCTTAATAATCTATCCAAGACCGTGAGCAAAGAACGCAAACTGCTAATACATTATTCAATACCCGTCCCACCATCAAACCACACTCCCATCAGTGATGGACTGATACCTTATCATTCCACCCAGCCTTCTTATTTGGAACTTTAATGGATGGCAATGCTTGTCTGTGTGTGTTTGCAATCCACATATCTGCTAACTTGAGATTGTAGATCAAGTTTCCAACTAAAAATCTTTCAGTAAATGACACAATCTGTCTTTATTTTTTTACCTCAGCCGCCAAACGATGAGATGTGTGATGTGTGTGAGGTGTGGACCGCCGACGACCTGTACCCCTGCAGGATCTGCACTCGGATGTTCCACGACGGCTGCCTGAGGGAGCTGGGCTACCTGAGAGCCGAGGCCCTGCAGGAGATGAGAGATACGGCCCACACCGTTACTGGCTGGAGCTGCTACTATTGTGTAAGTCTGCGAAGCTCACTGTCACCGTCACTTGCTGGACAACAAACAGTGTTGTGCAGTTTTCCGATATGCAGATGCATGGAGGTATACCAAAATATACACCCTGTCGGTTCGAGCGTTCACGTTTGGTTTTCCGGCCTTTGTTTCGTTAAGGAATTTTATTGGGCTAATTCTGGAGGATAATGAAATTTTTTTCCTCTATTTTCTAGAATTTGCAGCTCTTGTATGTGGTTCGCATTTCATCCCGTTTCTCATGCAGGACAACCTTGCTGGGGGGATTTTTGGCCACACGTGACACCCTATTCTAGTTTTTTGTTACTTTGTGTAAATACAGCGTCTTGAGTGATCCCATGAACAGGATTAACGCGCCCCGGGCTGGGACTTCCCAATGCTAGCAAGGTTTATTGAGTAATCTCACTTTAAGAATGTTAAGGTGGGCCTTGTGAAAAACAATTTGATAAAGATACCCAAGTGTGATTATTTTTTACAAGTTAAACTAGAGGGCTATGTTTGGGATTTACATGGTATTAAACAAAATATATAGAAAAGTACTACAAGAGTAGAATCAGATAAGATAACATTATCTCAAAGTCATCCTAGGGCTCTTATCTTAAATAAATCAGTTAATTAGAGGAAAGTCAACTCCTAAGTGAATTTACCAAGATTGGAACATGACATTCAGAAGTGGTATGCCATTTATTGATACAGGCTTGTTAGCCAGTTATGGTAACAAGGACAAACTGCTGTTGAATCCTATCTGACAAATGACACCTCATGTTAACAGCCCTATGCTGTAGCTGGTTGAGCTAACGTTAGCTTCACAGAGTGACTGCTGCCCCACAGCCTGAGCTCCAAGACATGTTATACTACGATGGGCATATAAAAGGTACAGACAACCACATATGGAGAACATAATAACCATACATCATACAATAAAAACTTTATTTTAAAGCATTTCATAATGTCATGGCGGGAAAAGCACAGGTGCGACTATTATCTTTAATGATAGTTTCCTCTCAGTGCCTCTCAGTACATTTGCCAGCGACAGTTTTCATAGTAGCTGCTGAAATGAACAGCTGCTGCCTTAATTAATTGCACTCTCTCAAATTGTGATTTGTCTTTTAAAATGTCAATGAATTGTTGTTATATGGACCATCCCTGTTGTGACAGACAACTGACCGGCGTATAGAATGAGCCTGTTCCAAAGTTTGTGGAAAGTCATGTTTCAAGCAACACACTCTCAGCCCAATGTGTGCCGCTCCACGTATCCATCTAGGTTCTGTTTTGCAAGTGTTAGTGACAGAATGGCAATATACGGTCATTACATGCATAGTGTCTTTTCACTATAAAATTCATTCTGCACAGGAAGTTAGGTTAAGGCAATACAACCACTTAGATAGGTTCGGGAGAAGAGCATGGTTGATATTAACTTGCCTGACTATCGACTCATGTGACTAGTGTGTGACAAACGAGTCAAGTAACAAGCGAATCACGCAACGTGACAAAATGTCAACTATGTCATCTCAGTTGTTCTGCCCTTATTTTTATATTTGACGCGGTATATAGCATTATATAGTCCGTTATATAGGCTAACTATGTTTTTCAGCAATGGTGAGTAAAGGACAATGAGCTCTTTGACGTGGCTTTATAGCAGTCATTGTTCCATGTATGACAGCAGCTGCTGCGCAAATGTAATTCTGTCATGTTTTTATTTGGAAATTAATTCAACTGGAGGTCAGATAAATATATATATATATTTTTTTTAAGAATAAAACATGGCTTCAGCTTTTCGTCAGGAATCCGTGGCCAATGCCAAAACCAATGACTCTCGGTTTTCGAGATGCACAATGCAATCTGCTTTAATTTTGAGCGTAAACAGCTGAAGAGAGGCTCTCACTGGAGGACCCTTCAGTGGAGTGGGGGCTTTCGCTGTCTCTCACCAGCCCATGAGAAGCGAAATCCCTTGCCAAAGTTGCGCTCATAGGGGGGACATTTTCACACAATCATAGAGAGGACAGCGAAAGGTCCTTTTTTCTCTGGCTTGGTCCTTCGGTGTGTGAGGAACGGGGGCGGAAGGAGACAATTCAGCGAGGGAAAGAGAGAGACCTGCCCTCCTAGCTAAAGAAACCAGCTTTTTTGTTAGCACATGTCAGTCAGCTATTATGAATCCCCCGCTTCCTTCTTTCCGTCGCACCCACATTCAATTTCACACATGGCACTGGATACTGCTGCGGGTGGATGGAGCTTCCTTGAAAGTGGATTTACAGTCAGCCTTCAAAGCAGACTGCTGCATGTCAGCCAATCACACGGAGGACGGCTTCATGAACGAGCTGACCCTTCTTTATAGCACCGTCCACCACGATGAGAAAGCTGTTGTTTCTAGCTAAAATGCAGGTTTATCAGAGCTTTTTTCACTAAAAACGTGCAGCTGGAAATTAGGTTGAGTGTAGTGTCTCAACAATGAGCTCAAAGTGAAATAAAAGATCCACATGCATGAGGGGAACTGCAGGGTCGGGCTCTTGTTTTCTGATCTGATTCATTGTTCACTTAGAAATACTGTTTCTTGGAGCTTTGAAATCAATAAGAAATTTTTTTCTCAACTTCCTGCTCTGGCAGTCTATTTAAAGCTGTTTGAACAGACAATCAATGCTGTCATTTTTTTTTCTAAAACAGGACCGTATTATATTACTATTTATGCAAGCTGCCAGTTTAAGATTAGAATGTGTTGCTATTATTATACTTTCTCTCCCCCATGGGGCCTTTTGTGTCCGTTTACCAGATGCTGTCAGTAGGTGTTGCATAAACCCTTAAATCACTTTTAATGTCTCTCTTCTTTGAATATAAGTTTAGATGGAAATCAGACAGACTTAACAAATATAATTATAGCATCCATAACGGATGGCCAGTTTCATTGTTTTGCAGGCGGTCCATGTTACTAAGGGTAACGCTTTATGAGCATAATAACTTTGTTCCTAGCCAGACATCGTTTCTAATCCGCAAACAAAGGAAGTAGCTTTTTTGATGACAGCATGATCAATTTGTTTTGTTGTTTGTTTTATTTATTCTCATCTCATTTGTAGAGTGACAGACACATACAGATAAATTGATTATTTACCCTTAATGAATTCTTGTGGGGATTTTAGACACTGAGGACTGTAATAAATATGATAATAAGAAACACGATAAAATAAAATCAATGATAGGCTAGATAAGAGCAGTAATGCAGAGGGACACGGCACATGGTTTTGAATATGATGCACCATCCACATGGTTAAGGACTGTAAGAGAAACACAAAACACTGGCCTCCCTCCATTTTCCTGGAGAGTGAAAGACACCAACCAACCAGTTTGCTGTCCAATCAGGAACGAGTGCCACTTTATCCTAGGTGGCATCAATCTCCCCCCTCAATTGAAGCCAATTTTGATACAAGTGCACTTTGACAAACAACATTAATCAAATGTACTCTCTCAAAATGCTAAATCAAAGCACACATATTGTTGGTAGAGTTAAGTAACAAGTCAACATTCCCTTTTTTTGGAACAGACTAACATTACAGAAGAAACTATTGCCCACAAAGACATTTTAAAGTTCTTTAGAGACTAAACACAAGTGAATAAGCATTTCTAACACATCAACAAGTTCACAGCTCAGTTAAATAAATTACATAATGGGATTGGAGAAAATAGGCCCCTGTGAACTGGTAGGGCTGGAGGGCTAGACACCACTGCAGTGTCCGGGCATTCTGATGCTGCATTGAGTGAATCCACTTCAGGGCTCGGTGGTCTCCATGACAGTATCTGTGTTGGGCTTTTGAATGGCTTGGGGTGATTGTACCAAACCTGCCAAACTGCAGAGAGCAGCCACTATAGAATGAGCACAAAACAATGTGGGAGAAAGCACGGAGGGTCTTTTGGTCCAGTGTGACAAACAACAACCCTCTGTTAGCTCTCAGTCAGCTTAGACACTTTAAACTAACAGTTCCACTCCGTTCAAATGATAATATAACGACATTTTAACAAGGACACAACGTCTCCATCTGCATCCCTACACTTTTAGTTCTGCAGACACAACAGTGAGCCTGTTATTCTGGTTCATTTTTACTTTTCCCTGACTATTGAATTGCCATTAGAGACGGAATTGTGTGGGTTAATCCTTCTTTAGCGAAAGCATAAATTAATAAACTAATGAAGGAAGGAAAGGACAATTATATGTGATTGAGTTTCTTCATGTGATTCCCGCATCCATTAAAACATCAACTTAGTTAAGCAGCACCACCCACTCGCAGCACCCAGACATAAGCAGGAAGGACTGGCAAGTATCAAAGGCTGTATAAATAAATAAATAAATAAATATGTGAATAATTAGCGACACATACAGTACACACACTCTTGATCTGTAAACGATGCAGACAGCGGGGCAGCGAGGCGTCGGCAGCTAATGTGATCTTGATGACATGCTGAAGAAATGCAGGAGGACGTCAGGCAGCCTGTTGCTCGGCTCTTGGCTCATATGATGAGGCCATGTTTGCCACAAACTTTGCCGGGCCGGGGGTAGGAGGCGGGGGGTGGGGATGCGAGGGCAAGTTATGATTGAGTGGTGTTTTAATCAGCTCCCTGAACTTCTTATCTGATTTTTTTTAATTTCATTTGTCTTTGAATGGTGGGCGGTGGCGCATTTCCATTTCGATTTGTGGATTTTATGAAATCCTGGCAGATTTTAACGGTGATTAAGGCCTATGTAAACAAACTGGAATTGACTTCCCTCAGTAATCCCGAAGGGATCATCAAAGTATATACAAATAATATACAGATATATCTCAGCCTCTCCTGTGATTTGCCTTGCCTGTGGATTTGCTGATGTCTGGGAAGAAATGTATATATTAGAAGACCTTTCATCGTGTTCATTTTCAATAACTCTGATTAAATGCCTGATAAGTTCATTTTTGGCAACATAATATTTTAATATACTCACATATATAATTGATATGTGTGCTTTGAGTATTAGTGAGCAGATTTACAATTAAAACACTGCCATTGGCTATTGAAATAGATAAAACATGATATGTAAAAGCAGGTACTAGCAAAGCTTATGACATACTTTTGCAATTAAATCAAAAATGTTTCATGATATGAAAGTGACTGAAATTTAAAGCCTCATGGTCATAGACTGTATATAAGAAATGGACGTAGTCATCGTGAAGTCACCCATTGGTTTGGTAATCGGACAACACCATAGCAGCAACCTGTCAATCACAAAGTAGCCCCACCCTAAAGCATTCCCTGCTTTATGATCTATTTGACTCTAAATGCATCATTTACTACTTAATTACAGGAGATCCATCTGGGACTAAGCCAATGGTATTACATCACACAATAAAACGTTTTTTTCTTTACAAGTCTAATTATCTGCCCTCATCTCACCCTTCTCTGCAGGATAATCTGAATCTACTCCTGACAGAGGAAGAGATGTACAGCCTCATGGAGACCTTCAAACAGTGCAAGATCATCCCAGGTGAGTCAGCTAATCAAGGTTAGATAACACATTATATATTTTGTTCAAGTGTGGCAGTATGTAGTGGTCATAATGTCCATCTTGTTTGATAGTTAGGAAATAATCTTTTTTTTTTTTTTAGGAATGGCAATGTTGGTTGTAGACTCTTAGTCTTGTTTTTATATATCCATAGGCCTAGTTGGGGAGGGGTCTGCTGGAAATTGTGAGGGGTCATTTCTTTCACGAAATTAAATAAATGTATTTAGCCATGCAACAGCCTCAGAAAGGTTAGTTAACCACACGAGGCTACTGTTTCTAAATCAAAGGATGTATTTTTTACTCAGACACGCTCATATAAGAATGTAGCACTAGCAGAGCGTTAAATATTTTTTAATATCATGAACGATTCTCTCTCGAATCAGCAGGGAGAGGCACAGATTATCTCTCTATCTCTTTACAACCACGGAAAGCAAGCAGGCTAAGAAACGGGAACAAAAAAATGCGTATGTCTATCTAGCGGTCTTGTCCTCTCCGTTTCAGCACTACAGACAGCGGCGTGCGACACACCCATCCTCGCCCCAACACATTCTCACCCCAATGCATCAAATACTGACGCATGGTCGGTGCTCCTAAGCTTCAAGCTATGACGCTCTAGGTATCCCTCTTAGAGTCAGTTTTGGACGGGGATGGGAAAGCTTGTCATTATACCCTTGTTTCTCGCATAGTTTATTTTCTAAATAAATTTCCGTCTTTGTAGGAAGTTAGTTTTAAGTAACAAAATCACTTATTAGATTTAGGAAAAGAATGTGGTTGATGATTACATGACTAACGATTGTGTTTACATTGGAGTTAGTCCAAAGCCCAGCAAGTCGTATACTGACACTAGATGGGGCTTCTGTGCATCGGTTTTAGATGCTGAGGAGCACAGACCAAGCCACGGAGTTTAACGCAGTGGGAGTGAGAACCGGCTGGCTCTACGGACAACAGACATAAAATGGGCAAATTGACCCATATCGTTTGGCTTGTTTAAAGTACAAGCTTTGAGGAATAACACCCAATTCAATAATTCAAGCATAAAGACTATTATATCATATACTATATAAAAAAAGAAAGAAAAAAGTGTGTCCAATTTGTTTTTCCAGTTAATCAAGACAGTGAGAGTGCTAGCCACTCTCAAAAAAAAAGATTTTAATGTCAAAACATATTTTTAAATAAACAAGCCACCTTAATCTAGAGACAGGTACCAGTACTGCTTCTTTTGCTTGCATAAATGACAACAATATAAAACACATTATTTGAACTGCACACACTCTTTTCTTTTATTGATTGAGTTATTACATTATCTGCCCTCATCCCCCGAGTCTAATCCGGAATGTGTGGCATCGATACTCACCTTGGATGGAGGGCAAACAGTGGGCGGTTGTCCTGCCTTTGGGGAGAGCGAGTCTTGATAGGTTACTTACATCTGAAAGACTGCTCGGTGACTGGTTAGGTCTGATGTGATGCATTGTTCCCTTGCCGCTGCAGAGTCATGCCTGGTGTCAGACGAGCTGCTGCAGTACCGCCACTTTGCATCCAAGCAGCTGTTCGATAAGGACCTGACTGATGAGCAGGAGGAGGAAGTCCTGGCTCAGTTTGCAGCAATGGATCCCGAGAAGAAGGGTCAAATCGAGTGGTCTGACTTCCTTTACTATGAGTCGCTGGTAGTGTTGAAGAAGTTTCGGACAGAGGTAAAGTGTTAAGATTAGGAAACAAGTTGAATATATTCACAACATCTAACTGCAAAGCAAGGAATCTCTGTCTGAGACTCTGAAGTCATAACTTATAACAATGACAATTTTCCTCATCCTAACTGTTTTACAAACTGTTTACATCTCTCCCTAGAGGAAAAAAAACAGCAATAGGGCACCGCATGTGCTCCAAACAGCCACACACTAAACAGACTCTGCTCTAGTAATTATACCACAAAATATACACTCCCTGATTTCACTACAGCATTCGATGACGCCCTGAAAATCCCTAAAAATACTCCTCCTCACTGTTGATTAAGAACAATAGAGCAAGATTAGGAGGCTTAGAACAACCTGACATAAAGCATTATCATCACCATTACAACCATGGAACGTAAAAACTCGGTGTGTTATCCTGCTTCTACCATTTGCTAACAAATTGCCATACGTTATCAAATAATATTTTTTATTTGTTTGTTTACTTATACAACAATCTTTTTCCTGGCTATTTAAAATATAATCATGAAATACAATTCCTGAGCCCGAGAATATATGGCGTTTGTGTTGCTAAGCGACGTCAAGTAATACAGGAAAAGGTTCACAGGGCTGAGCAGGGAGTTTTGAGAGAAAAATACTTCTCAAATCATGACATTAGTCAACCGACGAGAAATAGAGAATAACGCTCCAGACCATCTTTCCAGCAGAGATAACGTTATGTAACTCTCTCTCTCTCACACACATACACATACTCTGGCGGCCTCCCCCTCTCGTTGCATTTTCTCTCAGCTCCTCTCTCCTTTACCCAAATTTAATCCACACCTTCCAACCAATCAGAGAACAGAATTATCTGTGGCCGCGGTGTGACTCAAGCTAACTGTGTGAACACTCTTTCATTCACACTCTGACACAGCTCAACAGAGTGGTGAGAAGGTTTACTTTGTACTAGGCCTCAAAAAGCCAATGTTATGCTGTTTGCATTTTTTCGGTTACTGTGGCAGAGATCAGCAAAGAAACATGCATCAATACTTTCTAATCAGACTTGTAGAGAATGCAGAAACACAGGTCAAAGAATACTTTATGTAGAGGTTAGTTTGATCGAAAGGCCCTAAGTGAAATAGTACAAAACTGTTGGCTTCCATCCACCTCCCTGAGTTACTCATTTTCTTTATTTTCACTTCACAACTGTTTAAAATGTGTGCTTTAGTTTGGGAGCTTAAATATGAGAATTGATTATGGGTGAATGTGCGGGTAGCATGGGGTAAATCGGCACTAGCAGACAGTGTCAGACAATGCTAATGTGATTGATGTGATTAAGGCCAAAGATATCGGCCGTAAAATACCTTTTCCCAGGTTCCTAAATTACAGCAGCGTAAAAGGGGCAGGGGATTAATATGGGTAAATCAAAGCCACATATTCTCAGATGCTGTTCCGATTTTTTTTCTTTTATAGAACTCAATGGTGCGCCTGTTGACTGCCAAGGAGAGAAACAACGCCCGGTCAGTGTTCCTGGCTCTGGATCTGGATGAAGATGGTGTGATCACAAGAGCAGAATGCCGCCAGGCCCAGCAGTCCTGGTTCCACAAGCTCAACAAAGACTCGCAGTCTTGCAATGTGAGGTGAGCATACCAAAAGAGGGGTCAGTGTATCCCAACAGGACATAGTCAAATTGCAAAAACCAGAGCATTATAGTTTAAACCCTCGAGAAAATCATAAGTATTCCATGTCCAGACTCAGATAAAAGGCACTCGTCTGTGTTTAAGTCTGGCAGGAGTTTTTGGGGGATTGAGGATCTCATCTGTATGCCAACTGCAGCTGGCAGACGGAAAAAAAGGTTTGGCTGCTTAGGGAGTAGAGACAGAAAGAAGACTAGAAGCAAGATAACAAGCTGTGTTCATTCCTCATTACATATTCTTCCTTTGGTCGACATAATCCCAAGTAACAGTGTCCATTTTGATTTATCCTGCAAATTTCCCCGCTGCAGGACTAATAAAGGATTATCTTATTTTATCTTTTTCGCAGATGACACACATCTTTACTTGCATAATGAGGAAATCAGTCTTCTGTGTTTTCAACATCAGAGATGGACAAAAGAAAAGTCCAGTGCCAGTTCAGTGCTAAAACCTGAGCTTTACGGAACTTAATAGTTCATTTTAGCTCATTGTTTAGCTGTCTGGATGTGTAAATACGCAACTGTTAGCAACTTCAAATGTTGAGTATATGTCAATGGCGTGTTTGCGTGGTTTCCGCTGCCCGCAAGTAGCCAAAAAAACAGTTAAATTACCGTATTGCTTAAATGGAATGTTAAGCCGTCAGCATGCCATTTATTTTGTTGATCTACACTGACAAATTCTCTTTAAGGAGAAAGGCCTTAAATCACAACATGAACCAATTAACTAAAGTATTTGGACTAAGTGCTTAGACTCCCGATGAAGGGGATAATGTGTACTGTCAATACAGTAGCTTTTAGAATTTAACAATTATAAAGTAAATCTCATCTACATCTTCATGGATCAGGAACATTAAATCACCCAAGGTTTTATAGAGCTCAATTGCTACATCTGTTGACTCTGCTGTCTTTGTTTGCAAAACGGAAAACTTAGATTAGCTTTAGAGACCGAGGAGGAAAATTTAAGTGAAAACAGACATTCTTATTCCCACTGCACCATATGGTGATTACACCATTTGCATACCGTCACTCTTTTCTTCCAAGATGTCTAAAGGGAAGATAGTATCTTCGCATCAAAACAGAAATAAAAAACTAATAAATCACCCACCATTATACAGTCAGCAGAGATTATACATGAACTCAGAAAATTCAACAACCCTGTCCTTTAGTTTTAGCGCTGGTCGCATTTATAATTCAACACGGTCCTCTGGCTAGAATAGCTAATCAAAACCCACAGCTATGACCCTTCAAGCCTCTGGTTTGACTTCAATTTCCCCAAGGTCATGCAGCACAACACCTGACCTGTCTACCTCCCTCAGTGCTCTGCACAGAAACAAGACACAATGCTCTTTCTTTGTCCCTCTGCAGAGGAGCTTTTAGCTAATATGGCACATTGTCCATATTAGAATGCAATAAATGCTCACACCAGTGCAACGCTGACAGAGAAATTGAAAAGGGGATTATAAATCATGTGTAGATGTAAAGTTTCATTCACTAATGTATTCTGTGCTGCCACTCACATGTCGTTAGCAGGCATTTAGTTACCCGCTAGTTTGATGCTGAGTACGATGGAATTCCTGCTCCAATAAATTGTCAGAAATTAGATAGATGAAGCTGGTTGTTTCTTCCTGGAACTCACTTGAGCTGTGCTCTTTTGAAGGCTCCTGAAGCAGACTCAGTTCAAAGCTGTTTGCACTTTTGTTTTGGCTGGGATCGATTAAGCTTGGACCCCTGACAAGGCCACGGGTCTGGACACAATAAAACATACCCTGCAACTAATACTACCTTTTGTTGTGGATCAAAGGAGTGGCAAAATATGAGATGCATTTCCCAATATAACGCAATCTGGTGCAAGTACAGCCTTGAACACAAATCTACAGCTCTCTGAAAAAAATAAAAAAATAATTGAACATACTAATCTTCAAAAAAGCTTTCCTTGCTGGGTGATTATTGCACTGGATTGTGTCCATCCCTTGTAGTCTCAATTTGATTTGGTTATTATTATTATTTATGGCAGAAAATGCCAAAAAGAATTACACTTAATATTGTGCAATTTATGGGTTTTACACATACATATATATATATATATATATATATATATATATATATATATATATATATATATATATATATACGTACATACATATATACATATATGTATATCAGTTTTTATACTCACAGACAGACCTCATCAGAGTTGTAATTAAAGGTAAATAAGCTCTGATGAAGTCTGATGAGGCCACATTTGTTTGTACTCTGTGTGTGGGTGTGTGTGTGTATGTCAGTGGTTGAAAAAGTATTCCGTAGTCCTGCATTAAGTTAAAGTGCATAAGTATTACCTGAAAATGTTTTACTCAAGTATCAAAATGATTAGTACTCATAATGCATAATGAACCCTTTGTGGGTGTTACTGTTATTACTGCGTCATTTTTACTCATCCATTTGCAAATTATATAATATTCACTATTGAAATGCAGAAGGGTACAAGTAGACATATCACTAAATTAAAGTACATATTTGTACTGTAATAACTGGACTTTCCGCCGTTGTTGTGTGTGAACTGTGTGTGTGCACGTGCTTGTAATTGCTTATAACCTTCTTGAGCTGTCAAATCTCCTCTGCTGTACCATTTCCATCCCTTTCATTCAACATGCGGCATTCCCCCACAGACTCATGGGACTCTGCTCTCCTATGAATTGTGGGTGAGTGTGACTCAGCACTGCATGGCTTGCCTCCTTTTTCCTTACTTCAACACCCTTGAGCACCCCTGCAATCCTTAAGTATTCTCAGACGGCCCCCACCGTTTAGATTTCATTCAGAAGTTAACCACTCGCTCTTAAAAAGAATGAAAAAAGCGAGATTACATACATCAATCAAATATGGATGCATCCTTGAATGGAGTTTAACGAGCAGAGTTTGAGCCCTTCATATGATTAGGTCTTGTTATGCCGAGGCACAGATAAGATTCAGGCTGGCCTCTAATTATAGGGATCAAAAGAAAGCCTTTTGTTCTTGTCGGGGGAGCTTCACTTCAAAAGCCTCTCTTATCATCGTGAGAGGACACTGTGGACCAAAGGAGTGCGAGTGCGCGCTGTGCACAGCAGGGCCACGCATAACACTAAGATGCAACCTCATTGGTGCTCATTAGAAAGCAAATAAAAATAAAATTAGTCAGAAAACTCTGCTCCCTTTTGATCGCTGGATTATAGAGCTTAACAAGGTACAGTGTGAGTATGAAAAAAGTTTTCAAGGAGCAATCAGTCAGAAGGTTCATCAGAAGAAATTCGATCCAAGATCTAAAACTCATGATTCGTGAAGTTGTGAAAGACAAGTCGTCTCGGTTTCTAGTGAAATGGAAAGTGACGTTGGCTTGCTCCATATTGTTTTATATAACCTTCTGTGTTTGATTTGGCATCAGAAAGAAAATCCACTCAAATAATTCACATTGGGTGTGGAAATGTATTGTTGACTGGAAACAGTAGTTCAACTTGATGTTCACTTTCTATCTTAACATTGGCTCAAACGGAGCATTCAGGAGTTTTGTCCACTATCTTTTGTGGGTGGACAAAACAAGCCACTGCCTCATGAACTCTGACAAACTGTAATGGTCTTTTTTAATATTCTATATACTTTATATATCAACTTTATACAAATGAATCCAAAGATGAATTGATGGTTAACATAATTATAGAGTTTCAGCACTTATTGAGACTGAAAACAGTGCTGTTGTCACTTGATAATTTTTAAGGACTGGGCCTACAGACGAATCTGTTGGGGTAATTGCATTAAAACTAGAAGGAATTACTAAAAAACATTTTGACTCTTTTTGCCAAGGAAACGTAAAAGGGCACCAACAAGAAAAGGAAGAGATTGGCTCACCATTGAACCACTCTGTCTCTTCAGAGTGGTTCCTGCTCCATTCTTTGTCGGCATGCAGCTCAGAATGCCATCCAAATATGAGGATTTGATGGAGATTTATTGGAGTTATATTTATTTTTGGAGCAGAGACTTTTTACTTTCCAATTTCTACAAAGTTGAAGTTTACTGTTGGAGCAGCTGACGGCAGCACAGTCCAGACAATACTTCCCTCTGTCTGTTAAACCTGGACTGAATTTTGTTGATTTTTATGCCATCTGATGACTGAATTTGACGACTGGGCATATTCATTGGCAAAAGCACCCATAATGTAAAGTCCTTGAAACTTCAAACTTGAATCCTTTATTTGTTCAGCTCAGATTCGTCTAAATCTAATGAAGTACTGACTTACTCTTTGGATTCACCAAAGTCCCATCCAAATAAGTTTTAATGAACAAAGGTATTACGGATGTGGATCAGAAAATGTCCCTATATTTCACAAAAATCTCAATGGGTCTTCCCTTGTTCAAAAGTTTGCATGGTGAAATAATTTTCTGTGCATTTTCCTAACAACAAATGTAATTCTCTTGTTCCTCCCCTTTTTTCAGAGCAAGAAAAAGTATTTTATTTTCACTGGCAGATGTTGTAGCCTTTTTTTTCTAACTGGTACTTTTCTGTCTTTTGGTGCAGTATCAGTCATGTTGGCCCCATGAGCGAGAGCAGTCCTGCCAGCTCTGGCAGTGAACGGAGCAAGACTGATGACAGCAGGTTGGCCCTCTTATCGTGTTAGTGTGTTCATGAGTGTGTGTGATTCAGAGAATACAATTGTTAGAAAAATATTACAATATGACAGCCATAGACTGGGATTATGAAGTAGATGTAGTCATCATGGCGTCTTCCGTCGGGTTATTGACTACAGTTTTGAAGACTGGAGTTAGTCATTTTGAACGTTTTTTTAGACCAATGGTGACAAAAGAGGGTGGCACTAGGTACAATGAAATGCAGAACACAATATTTTTATGCGACCAAAATGTTACAATGAACTTTCATGAAAACACACTGTGAAAGGTTTAAAGTTCTAAGACAAAACCAGGTCACATCCGTGGCAGCCAAGCCCGAAAGCATATTCTGATTTATTATTTTATTCTGAATGGGACGATAATTTATGCAATGAACATCATGCTTTCTCATAGACTTCTATACAAACAGACATCATTTTGCAACCAGAGGAGTCACCCCCAATTGGCCAGTAGAAAGTATGCAGGTTGAAGGCACTTCCGTATTGGCTTCAATTTTCAGGCCACCAAATTTCCCCGCTGCGGGACTAATAAAGGATTATTTTATCTTATCTTATTACAGCTTTGCATTGAATACCAATTTGGTGAAGCTCTCCTCTCACAGCTCTTGCTTCTAACAGGCTCACAGGCCTGCTGTCTCCCTTCAGCAGTGACATTTACATAAACTTGTTAACCCTATTAGTATGGGCCTTTTCCCACCGGACCAGCCTAGAAAGGGCTGTGTGGTCTCCGCGCAGCAGTCCCTGCTGTTCAAGAGAGTAAGTATTTTGTGGGCAGCAAAAGCAGGATTGATTTTGAGCGAAAACTGCAGCACAGATAGGAGCGACCTTCCCGCTTAAGGCTTGGCCGTCCCTTCAAATGACCTGGAACTCAGATTCAGAGTAACCAGATAATGAAGACAAATCCCTTTTTGAGACTTTCTTCACACAACATAACAAAATTTGGCAATAATCGCAGTTGTTGCACGAGCACTTAAGGCTTCGACTACAGGGAACCGCAATTAAATAGAGAACCACACAAGAGAGTCATACTAAGATGAATACTAATTAGCAGAACATGCAGACAGAGGTCTGAGAAATTGTTTTTATTTTAATTTTCAACTCTGCATGAGGCAAATTACAGCAGAGCACAGGCCATATTCTAACCATTATGATGTTAACAAATCATTTTTTACTGCACAGTTACTGTATTGTATTGTAAAATGGTGTATGCTGGGTGGGGTAATACCTGCACATTTTTAGTGTCACGACAATTTAGACACGAAAATAAAGATCAGAATAAAATGTTTTCTATAGTGGCCAAGAAATGGCATGAAATCCCATGAAATGCGTTAGTCCCTCTCTTTCCTCCTTCTATACCACGTTGAATGATGTTAAGCATAAATATTTAAATATAAGTCACAGTTATTTATTTTCTTATTTAAAAAAAAAAGCTAACGTAATTTAAAACATCTGGGCATTGTAGTTTTCAGCAAATATTACTCAAACATAAGTAAATAATGCATTTGTAGGGGACTATTTTTACCAGCGGATTAATACATATTCAGCGCACTATATTGAGTTTTTAAGCCACCTTGATGGTGTATGGAATTGACTCAAAATAAACTACAGTGCCCATGTTCATTGTAGTGAGGGATCATGTCACCCTGTAAAACAGTGTCTCATTGATGTTTATTTTTATATAGTTTATGGGCAAAAACGGAGCCCTTTGACAGTTATTCTGATGTTGTTGTCCTGAAAACAGTGATTTTTGACTAATAGATGAATAAAAACTCTCTTCTTCCAACAGGCCAGTGACCTGGGCAGACTTTTTAAAGGAGAGTGCCATCTACATAGTGTCTGCGCGGCCCAATAGTTCTGCCATGCACATCCGTCTGCCTCTATAATCCAGGATCCTCCACTGCACCCCAGCAGAGAGAGAGAGAGAGAGAGAGAGAGAGAGAGAGAGAGATAGAGGGGGTACCCTATAGTCTTCAGGGGAGAAGAGGAAGATAGATGCTGTAACGTGATGACATGTGGAAGGCAACTGAGCGAACTGGATGAAGCACTGAGAGCCAGCGGATCAAGGCTTCGATGGAACCTCTCCCTCCTCTGCGTCAACCCCAACCCCACGAAACCTGACAACCCGCCCGCTGATTGACACGCCGACGATGTAAGCGACAGCAGCCGTCAAGACTCCAAGAAAATACTACCAACAAATGTGAGAGATAAGAGGACGGGCTGCACACACGGCTGCTAGTCGGTCGATTCCAAAAACGTCAAGTGTAGAGATCGCGCGAACAAATCAAATCTCCCAGGATGCTCGCACTCTATTAAATTATAAATATCACACACTCTTTAGCCCTCCAGCTGTATAACACAGATCTCCTTGCGGGTACGTCAGTGTGACAGGCTGTTACTATTTCAAGTATTTATTCCTTTGGGCCTCATCATGCCCTCATTACATGCTACTGTAATGGGATTGTGTTATTCACCATCAAAATTGTTAATCACACTACAAAAGAGGGCACGTGCAAATTCATTATTGGTACTGTTTGACAAGTGGATTGTCTTCTGGAGGTGGAGATTAGCCCCCCGCAGCTGCCATTCTCAGAACGTATACCAAAACGGGAATGAAAGCTGTCCGCGTACCTGATATTATATGAAGAACTGCTATTCACGCCGGTATAAATTATTATTATGCATCAAAATAAAGCTGTATTTATTCCTGTATCCTCCGATGTATCCTCTGTTTATCCCCAGCCTCATCCAAGAGTCTATGTTCTTCCGAAGTATTAACCGTGAAAATAAAGGGACGTGAACGTTAATGAAAGCTAACCCGGGTAAAAGAGAACCCGGGTACATATACTGCCATAAAGTACAGTTCGTTCCAGATGCGCTCAGAGCTGCACAAAGTGGAAACATCCGCCCTCTTCTTGTAGTGTTCTTATTTGCACTGTGGGAACGAGGATGTAGATTGACTGCTGTGGGACATAATCACTGTAATGAAAAATGCTGAAAGACAATGGGCGATCTAGTGTAAGCGTTTGTCCTTTGTTAATACAAGAAGCACTGTTAAAAAAAAATGATAAAGGAAAAACATGGTGGGGATTCTATAATGTTACAGGTTATACAACAATTTAAAATGCACATGAAAACTGCCTGTAGAATATCTGGAAATGTGCTGTAACCAGTAGACCTTCATGTAGTGTTTATGCCATGTAATGACGGGTCTATGTCCTCTTAATAAATAAAGTATGGTTATGACATGGATCTTGGTTGTCTGAAGGATATGTCACAGTGCTCAAATAAATGCATGGCATTTACTCTCATTGAGATTCTTGGGTTGGATTCTGTTCTCCCTTTTTTAAGCTCCAATGCGAACCAAAAAAAGAAATAGCAAACATTTTTCAGGGGTACCACAATACAAATAAGGATATTTTTCCAATAACAATAAGTGTGTGTAAGATGACATAAATTAATTTATGTTAAATTCAATAGCTAATTACTACGTGTATGGAATCATTTATTTGGACACAATTTGAATGAACTGAATTGAATTATTGCCCAGTATTTCCTAGATATTATACTTGTGATCTACACACAAGTTCAAATATACAGAGAATAAGATGTCGTTTTCAGACCATGACCTTTTAGTTTGTGTTGCCTGTTTCTCACAACAAACATGCCTTATTCCTTATTTGTTTGCTTTCATGTAGAAGGGAAATTTGCTACATCTGCTACTGATTAGCATTATAATAATATGGAAACCAAAGCTATTCTGTTTCTTTTTTCTTGTTATTCTGTTTATTATAAATAAAGGACAAGCCTTAATGGTCTCTACTAATTAAAACAACAAAAAAATATATTCTTATTTTTCCAACTTTGGTTCGAGACTTCTTTTGCAAATGCTAAAAAAAAGAACTAATCAGGCAAAAACTAGAGGTGTTCTTGTGATCGGATCACACCAGCCCCACCTTAAGTGTTTTCCTGACAGCATCTTGTATGGCTGTGGCCCTATCGCGTTGACAAAATCTGTCGACGGACAGAAAGAAACTCAAAACCACTTCTGTGGTTTCCGTTACAGGATCACATTTTGTCATGAACAGCTGGTGAATATAGATACAAATGGACAAGAAAAATAACAAAGACAATTGATTGTTTGCTAAAGCCATCCCTTTAGCAGTGATTGTTGGTGCTTTCAACTGCTGTTGTACGGTCTGATAGCAGCAGGTAACAAAGTATCGTCAGATTTGCAGATTAGTGTGATGATACGATGGCTGAATAAGCTGCCCATCTGCCACAGCATTTAGAAGAGGGGCTGTCAGGGATGGATGGGTTAGATCTTGAGACCTCCCATCTGCCTCCAAACCTTCCAGTTCAGTCACTTTAGCGACAGTCATGTTTGAAGCCATCATATGCATCGTTAAGATTAACAACGAAACTGAAACATTAAAAAGTCAGCGACACTTTACAACCAACTCACAAAGCTAGCCGCAGCTGATAAAATCTGCTGCCATCGGGCTCCATTTCAGTCATGAGGAAAGTTTTTTTTCATGCAAATATGCCAAAGAATTAAGAGAACGGTTTTAGGTTCCTGGGCATCAACATTACAGAGGACCTGTCACTGCCCTCACACATATTCCACTCTGGTAAAAAAAGGCAAAATCCCCATGCCAAGTTATTGTTAACTTTTGTAGAGGAGCAGTAGAAAGCATCCTGGCCGGAAACACAACAAATGTGGCGTGGGATGTATGCACAGCTCTGCAGCATGCGTTTAGAGACGCCCAGAACACCAATGGTACCCATCTACAGAGCACCAGTGATAGCGCTCAGATGAGCCCAAAGGATGCTTAAGTCCGATGCCTCTCCCATCCACAGCCTGTTCACCCGGCTGCCGTCTGGCAAGAGATACAGGAGTATCCTCTGCTGAACAGAATACAAAGCAGCTTCCGTCCTCAGGCTGCGAGTCTCCTCACATCCACCACGTCCTCTGCACACCATCATGAATTAATGTCTCTTCTCATAAACCTCAGCGCTGCATATCGCACATGTTCTATACATTGCACTGCATGGTTGGTCTTCCTTGTAAATATAATATTGTTTTTCTTTTTTATAACCCTTCAGTGCTACTTTTATACACTTGGTTCTAAGCTATTGCCTATTATATATATATATATATATATATATATATATATATATATTTTTATATATATATATATATATATATATATATATATATATATACACAGTATAGATATGCATAATTGTAGATATGTGCTGTGTTAGACTGGAAAGCTTGACAGAGGTAGCAATCATAACTGCCGGCTGTGGCGTAGTGGAGAGCAAGGTAGTTCTCCATTCAGAGGATCGGTGGTTCAATACCCGGCTTCGGCAGTCGATGTGTCCTTGGGCAAGACACTTAACCCCAAGTTGCTCCCGAAGGCTTGCCATCGGTGTGGACTGGATGTTGCATGAATGTTAGTTAGAGTCTGATGGTGGCACCTTACATGGTAGCCTGTCATCAGTGAATGATATGTAATATATACTACTGATTGTAAGTCGCTTTGGATAAAAGCGTCTGCTAAATGACTGTAATGTAATGTAATGTAACTGTGTGTATGTGTGGGGGTAGGGGTGGATTAGCTAACGGCCGATTACTGTGGCTATAAAGTAGCATTGTATTAAAAGTTGTTTAGAATTGAGCCAGTTATCAGCTCCCTATATGGGATTGCCCTCTGCTCATTATTCCAAGTGGATGAGGCTAAAAAACAGCATACAACTACTGCTGCATCCAGTGACATTGCACAAATATACATTCCATAGAGGGCACGGGGCTCACCTTACCCATACAATCGCAAAACGCATACAGTATGTTTGAGATTGAATGTCAGGAGGGTCGTAGCACAGGGACAGTCAGAAGTGGCACTAGTGGAGCAGGCAGGAGCTGATTGTTTGCTCAAGCTCACATCAAGAGGACAGCTCTTAGAGGCATCATGGCCACTGGACCTTACACCTGCCTACAATACAAATGAAAGAGGATCTCATACCGCGAGGAGGTCACCTTTTTACAAAGGGGGTTTGCCAGAGAAAGGTAGACAGAAACTGTGAGAGAGAATACAGAAACTTAACCAAAGCTTTTTTGGATCCATCGACTCAGGACTCAATGAGGACGTAGACTCCACGTTTTCTTTTTTCTCTGTTTACACACCTGCATCTTTACAGAATTCTGCAGGAAATAGTCCTTTAATGTGGAAATGAGTCAGCATTTTTGCACATTGTCTTAAAGTCAATGGGTTTTTTGAATGGGTATTTGGTTGGATGTTTGGAATAAGGTTAAGAGATTTTAAAGATTGATTATATTTATGCTTCATAAACCATAAAGTAGTCTTCCTTTCTGAAGATTATCTTGCTGAACAAAATGTGTAATTATCGTGTGTTTGCCGGAAGAACTTGTTTTTGGCAATATTCAAATAATCCAATGGAATAATCCCATTATCTTTTAGATGGTTTTTTTAGATGGAGCAAGTGCAATGCTAACTTGCGGGGTTGGCCTAAAGAAATACGTCATCCCTGCAGCACTCTACTACTAGTTCACACAAGGTGGAAGGAACGGAGGTAGATGGGTCAAGCAAACACAGGACTTTTGTCCAAAAGCCTGCTTTTTGTGTCCTGTGCAAAAATATTTTTTAAATTCCCAATACATTTTTAGTCAAGTCGTTTGTCACGTAAGTCATTGACGTCGTTAGCCATGTGCCTCACATGAGTTGCTAGTCACGTGACTGGTTTGTCCCTTGTTAGACATGTGAGGTATCGTCAAGTTACGTCAACCATGCTCTTTTCCTCAACCTAACTTTGTGGTTTTGCTGCCTAAACCTAAACTTCCTGTGAAGGTGAAAGTTTAATTTTGAAAATACATGTGTATGCGTGTAACAAGTGCAATTGACACACCTTCCCTGACACGTCCAAAATTTATGCTAAAGGGGTTCATAGAGCGTCATAGTTTGAGGCTTAGGAGCACTGAACAAGCTGGGGAATTTCACACATTGAGGTGAGAATATGTTGTCCATGTATGATGTATAAACGATACAAACATACATACATACATACATACATACATACATATATATATTCCTTGTAATCTCATGTCATGTTCCAGTCTTGTGTTTTCATCGTTTTTAATTAGTTTCACCTGTCATGTTATTATCCAGGTCCTGTGATCGCCTCCCATTGGTCGTGCTACTATATAGGCGAGGCCAAACCTGTGTTGTCTGTTTGTTATTAGCCCTCAGAAAAACCTAAAGTGGTTGAAATATATTGCCTTTTGATGATTTAGCCACTACGATAAAGGTTTATGTAATATTTCCTTCATCGTTGTTACTTGTTTTTATATTTTGGACTGCCTGGATGGCATTCCTGTTTCTCCTAAATTTGGTAGCAGTCAGACAATGGAGTTATAGCTTCTGCCTCGAAGCTTGTCTTACTATTTTATCTGTCAGTAAAACTAAAAATAGAATGTCAATAGCATCTCCGGAAATGTTAAACTGAAGGTTGCACAGTAAAAATAGGGGACAGAAAAACACACAAAGTAGAAATAGAAAGAAACACACAGAGATAAAACAGGAAAGAGAGATACAAAGAGACAAAAAATGTGAGAGAGTGTGTGTGGGAGAGAAATAATTTAGATGAGGATCTTATGTAATTGTTTCATAACAGATTCAATCATGGCGTTCTTGACCAGGCTAATTGCTGCATTAAATGCTGAGTCAAATGGGAAACTTGAGCTCTGAATTAGTCCAAGGTTGTCCCACCCAAATAGCCTCACAAATTACCGGGCTAATAAAAAAGATTGTTTAAAGCCCTGTGATGCAGCCGCCATGTCATTTAGGATCAAGTCTTTATGTCTAAAAAAAAAAAAAAAATGACATGCCACACTTAACAGGGTTGAAACAAAAGTTAAAAGGGTTTAAATAAAGCATAAGCATAAGCATAAATACTTGCTAGTTTGATTGAAGGCCAGGATCTAAGGTATTAAACAGGCCCTATAATGCTATTTTCTGGGTGCATATTTTTTATCTCAAGTTACAGCTACAACATGTTTACATGCGTTAATGCTCATAATCCGCCTTGATTGGTCAGCTAGCCCGCTCTGTTATTGGTCAACGTTTCACATTTCAAAAAACTCTTCCTCCGGAGCTCCAGCTCTGTCTCTCTCTTTTGTTGTTTGAGGGCGGGCCAAACTAGACGGAAGGAGTTTTACGTGACATCCATAACATTATGACCTCATAAAGTTACGGAAGTGAAGGAGAGAATTCAATGGAGCCGTTTCAGGCAGCTCAGGAGCAGTGTTTCTGAGAGGGAGGGTAACTCCTTTTAGGCGTTGACTTCAGGTTTTACACTCTACGGACCTTTTACATGTACAAAAATATATATAACACACCAAAGAAGAGGGAAAAAGTGGAAAATCATAATAGGGCCACTTTAAGACAACAGCATATAAAGATATTTTTTTCCAGTTTTAAACAAATTCATACATTTGCCAATGTTGTGAGGCAACTTTAAAATACAACCAATTGAAATCAACTTCTTTCAAGATTTTTAGAATCAACTCATTTTCAATATCTATGCTCGCCAAAAGAATCATCCGATCAGTCGTGTGAGGAAGTGTGCACCTCTGTGTCTGTCCACAGCTAATCTCGCATTCTGCTGCAGCAAACTGCTGAATATTTCCGCTGCCCAGTTATAGCTACATGTTCAAAGACCTCTCGTGGTTGCTGTGACTCACACTGCTGAGTACATCACCACTTGAAATGTCTTGACGATTGACTACATATATCACTGCTTGTTTTTGAGTTTGAATGGAGTGTTTTTTACAACTCCTTACAGCCTATTGGTGTCTAGGGGGTGTTGGTCCATTGTGGGTTGTATTAATTCAATCACACAATACAGCAGGGGTCATTGCAGAAAAACCTGGCAGAGATCCACATTCTACTGAGAGCACCTTTCTATTTTGTTTTGTTCCGAGATACAGACAGTTCTAAAAAGTTTTTTTTTTTACTGTGTATCATTAAATTCAGTTGCTTTTCTTTTACACAATCACTTTTATACTTGCGTGAACATGTTGTGACATGGTTTAACGACGACTCTTTCTTTGATAAAAGAGTTCAATTTAACCTTGGACAGCTTTATCCTTAGGGGTATTGATTGCATCAAAAGAGTAGACAGTTCTTCAATTGTGTACAACAGAGTTTTACACAGCTGCACTGGTGCATATGACTCAGTTTGATGGAGGTGTCAGTGGAACCATCCATTCAGCAAAGTTGTTTCAGTTAATTTAAACTTCTAGTAGACCATAGCGAATCCGGACAAGGTGTAAGACCAATTGACAAATCAAGCTTTCAAGCAAGAAGTGTGAAACTCATCGATAAAATGAAAGATATTTTGAAATTCCTGGCGTAATGTATATGCCTTGTTTTCAGGAGGGCTGAGGCTGGCAATATTCTGTATTTAGCTTATGGGGAACAAATCCCACTATGGACCAAAACCAACAAACAATTGATCCTAACAAGTATTAACTAAATTGTGATGTAGCGTAATCCTGTGTGCCATAGACCATAAACAAATCATTGATGCCCAGTGTTGCACTAACTGACCTGTTCCAGCATTACCATGAATGTAGGCACTGTAGTTTTTATATCAGTCAAACATACACCGCTTTGCTGCTTTAATTGCTCATGAGAGGGCTGAACGTGTATTAATCCGCCTCGAAAAAAATAGTTCACAAGTAATGTACAATTAACTATTGTTTAAATAAACGCTTCATAAAAACTGCAGTGCCAACAATTTTTTTAATTGACTGAACCGAAAAATATGAAATGACAATGTTTATTAAGGTTTATTTTGTAATGAACCAATGAGCCTTGGCTACAGACAGGAAAGGGAAGTCAAAAAGCATTGTTATTGGTTTTCATGGATTTTTTCCCTTTAAGCCCAGAAGGAAAGATTATTCTATTCCATAATATTCAAAATTGAGTGCTTTAAAAAACAAAAGGTTTTATTCATTGTTTCAAAAAAAACTGCATGAACACAGGTGTGTCAAGTGTGTTGCATCACGCAAATATTGTATGTCTGTAAGAGTGCCAAGGCAACAAGTGTGAGTTTGTGAGTCATCGCTCCCCCTCCCATGTATGATCCAGAGAAACTCAGTATAAAAGGTTATCTGGCTTGTCCTACAGAGAGTCTATCAGGGCCAGCTGCTGGCTGAGATGCTGTGACTGCTGCTGTGATGGCTTCACTCAGCAGGGATGAGTGGTGGTAAACAACATTGGCAGCGTGGTCATGGCTCTGGGGAAGCGGCGCCAGATAGGAGCCGCAACAAAATGTCAGCGCATCACTCACATCACGGAGTTCATCGGAAGGTCTGTTTGCCAATGCAGGATTTCTAATGAGCTATCCCAGTTTGGGATTTAGCTTTAGGCATTTTAGCTTTGGAGGGAAATTTTTATCAAAGCAGACATTCAAGGTGTTGGTATGAAGAAGGAAATACTCCTAAAATATCTTTTTTTTAATGATAATAAAATAGAAGTAGAAAAGACGGCTTTAAAAATCATTAGATGATCCGGGATCAGGGTTAACTCACTCCCACCTAATTCCTTATTTGCCAACTGATTTTCAACACACGAACAAACAACACGCCACACCATCTCTCCGATCCATTTTTAGATCCGCCTCTGCTTGCAAGCTAAGACATCACAGCCCACCTCCAACCAGCCAGGCTAACTTCTTCCTTGGAACCCACTCAGTCTCCTCACCTTTCATGGTGCCAATTACAGCCACAGCCGTCTGGTATCAGGACGGCCGTCTAAAAGGCCTGGATCTTTGTTTTTTAGGACTCATTATCTAAGAACTCTTGACCAAAATGGTCCAGTGGGGACCGAAACGTTAGAATAGTCAATAAATTGTGATGCTGAGCGAGAGCACTGTGCGGGACTCAAGTGATGCATTCCAACACACCTGCATCTGAGATACTTTGATGTGCGAATATCTCATCTCAAAAATTAAATTAATGAAATACTAAAGTGCTCTCATGTGGAACGAATCCTTCCTGTGCTCTATCTGCACTAAAACCTGCACGTGTCAATTCATTTCTTATTTTCATCACATAAGAACAGTCGTCTTGTTTTTACACGTCTCAATAATATTTCCTCGCAGATGAGAGGCCATCTGACAAGGAACTGACTAAATAAGCTGGTTATTACGAGGCATAAAGGCTGTGGAGGGGAAAATGTAATCCCTGTAATTGAACACCCGGCGTGGACTGACATCTGTGTACTGCATTCTACTGTGACCGTGTGCCCACAATTCGGGGCTGTGTCTGCTGCGACAGTGTAGATAATAGGGCCTTGTGACATGCAGATTCTTCTGTTTTTTAATGGTCCAGTGGAGTCTAACCTCCCTTCAGTTCACACATCTCTGCTGGACACTTTTTTAAAATCTATTTATTTAGCTCCTCAATTTGTGCCAAAAGCTCCCCTGTGTCTGGAGGATGTCGGATGCTGTTTAATTCATTAGTTCTGTTAAATCTGTGACAAAAGTTTGTGTGAAAGAGAATTTGTGCAGTTAGGTCATGGTGGTGAGGCGACAAAAACAAAGATGTTTTGGCTTGACACAGCTCAGCATGACTCTGCAAGAAAAAAATACTGTAAGAGAAGGTACTAAGCTGTATCCCAGTAAAAAGGACATACAAGACCAGCTACTGTTGAAAATGTTCAGCTTGTATTGCATGCGTTAGATAACCCCCACATTTTTTTTCAATGACAATGACAAACAGGGGACACTTTGGCACATTCTGGCACAACACCACTGCTCAGGGCAATTGTGACCACAGCAGCTGTGTGACGTTTGCCACTGATTTAGGATCAGATTGTGCTGTCTGATTTAAGAATTAGCGATGTGCTGCATCATCTCATCCCCTTAGAGTGAGATATTTTAGGCATCACAGAGCTCACAGGAAGAAAAGTGGGGCCTTGAAGTTTTGAAGGTAACCTTAAGAAAGACATTGTCACAGCTGGGCAATCATAGTTCAAAGGCCACTCGAAGACCTTTTGCATGAATGGAGAGTCGCTCTCACTCACCACACGTGATTCATTGCCAAACCAACTGGATGTAAATGTCAAGAATGGCACAAAGCTGTTGTGTTTGCTTTTTCTATAAGTAGCCTAGATTCAGCTTAAGGCACTGTTGCCATCATTAAGCAGTGGCATGACATAAGGAACAATAGATACTAATCTTCTGATCTTTATTTTGATATGCCTATATATCCTAATGGCTTAGTCTACCTGCATTGACAGTTTTCCTGACTAGATATATCTTAGTTGTTCAGAATTTTTAGAAATTAATTAAATTAAAATATACGCTATTTGTAGTTTTTAGACATATCTCTTAAACGACATCTATACATTTCAAGTAATCTACATTGGAAAGTAAGGCTCGCCCTTTTATCAGCTCACCACATGCATGCATATCAGTATTTGCATACTGTACATTGTCACTGTGCTCACGCTTCCATCTAGTGTCTAAAACACACAAATACATCACAGAGGGCTGTGGCCTTTGAAATATTATCATGACTTCAAAATACTAACATTGACACAGATATATATTATTAAAATAATAATAATTACATGTATGTGGGGGAATATTAGGCGATATTGTGTGACTATTTGGAAGTTCTTCATCAAGTGTACTCCATGTTGACGTCCGACCTACTGCGTTTGCGCGAACCGGCGGGTCTGTTTAGCATGACCAAATGTTTTGTTTTCTCCCCCCCCTAAAGAAATGGGTCAGATGAGCTAACGCGGACACCTACGACGGCAAACGCTTGTCAGGTAAGAAACAACACGGACGTCTGTATTTATAGTCAGTGCATTCATTATTGAAATTGCGATCACTTCAGGGAAGCTGCAAGTGACACCGTCTGGGTTCTGAGGAGTCCAGCCGGCTACGCAGCACCCTGAAGCTAGCTGCTAACCAGCGTTAGCTTCAGTAAACCGAGTGACGGTAGCGTTACCTGTTTGTTGCTACCCGTGGACTCTTGCGTCAGACGCTAAATACAGACTGTCCCGACTGTAACTCCACCAGGGTTATTAGCAATGGAGCTTATTTTCTTGCACATCAGGTTTATACACGAGCTTACGTAACGTTAGCCTGGTGGCTAATTTCAACATCATTTTGCACTTAAGGTCAGTCAATTTGACATGAAATCGCCCGAGTGCTGCTATGATAATAGCTGTTATTTATAAGCTGCATATTATTAAATCCGCTTCATGTTGTCATCTCACCAACGTATCTTTACAGAGCACCACACTCACAGCCGTGTGACTGTCATGCAGGTTATAGTACTCATCATCAACAGCAACAGCATGCAGGAAAAGCGAAACCCAGGAAAATCAACTTATATTGGTACCTACCTAAGTTATTGTAAATTCAAATCTCGCATTAAACTGCTTATACGTTTTGTTATGAGTATTATGACCATAATATATATATATATATATATATATATATATATATTATATATATTATATATACACAGTACCAGTCAAAAGTTTGGACACACCTTCTCATTCAATGGTTTTTCTTTATTTTTATTATTTTCTACATTGTAGATTAATATTGAAGACATTCAAACTATGAAGGAACACATATGGAATTATGTGGTAAACAAACAAATGCTCAACAAACCAGAATATGTTTTATATTTTAGATTCTTCAAAGTAGTTGAATGAGAAGATGTGTCCAAACGTTTGACTGGTACTGTATATATATATATTTTTTTTAATTTAATTTTAATTTTGTTTTGTATTTCACCAGAAGAAAATCGCATTTATACAATCGATCCCCAGCCCTCACATAAACCCTGACTCAAACACTAAATACTTTTTCTGTCACCTTAAACTGAGTTTATGTATTAGTGAAACATACCTTAATCACATTATATTAATTGAATTACCAAGGACTGTCTTCATAATAATAATGTAATATAATAGATTGTTACTTTTGAACTTAACACTGTGCAGTTTTGAACAACTTGGAACAACATGGCTGAGGTTTTCAATGTCACCTCTGTTAGTTGGTTTCATCTCGTTACACAGAGGCATATTAGGCATACTAAATTATCACTGACTTGAAACATGTTGGAGATAGGTTATCCATTGCTATAAAGCCAAATCAGCCAAGGTTACCTTACCATGGCTTGCTTAGGCAATCGGCATTGCAGATTACTTACTGTGAGTTGTAAATGTACTAATAGCAATGTAACAAATGTGACATGTCGTAAATAGGGTATCCAACAAAACATTGGCTGTTTAAAGAAAAGGTATCATGCTAAAACACCTGATATGTAAGGATAAGTTGTGCCCCCAGGTGTTGCATTAAAACAATGCTTGTCTAGGCCATTAAGTTCCCAGTTGCAGGGATTTCTTTATGTCTCTCTTTGAAATGGAGTAAATTATTAGCCTGTCATGTCCTGCTACATGGTTCTGACCCGCTGCCGCTTGGAATTTGCTGCAACTTTGAGTTAACTTATTCTACTGAAGCACATAGTAAATCATTCTAGATAGGAACGTTAGCACCTATGGTATAGTTCATTTTTTGTATCTTTCTTATTTTACTGATGAGGTCTTAAAAAGCTACTTTTGTCGCCAGCACTCCGGTAGCAGCTATTAATGATTAATTACCTTTTTTTTTTTTTTTTTTTTTTTTTAAAGAAAAAAGTCTTCTCAGCTCAGTCTTCTCTGAGCTGCTGGCTTTTTTTTTTTTTTTTTTTTTTTACTCACAGTGACCTTGTACCAGCCTTCACGAATACACAGCCATGGGGAATACAAGCAGTGAGAGGGCTGCCATGGGCCATGGGGAGAAGGGTCAGCGGAGGGACAGCCGAGGTACCAAGGATGGAGGGGGGCCAAAAATCCTGATGGACAGCCCTGAGGATGCAGATATTTTTCACGGTGAAGACATGAAAGTAAGTTGTGCTGCTGTCTCGGAGACATGTCATGTGTTTGAGCATTGTCATGTCCGTTTGTGACTATGTTAATTAATGGTGGTTACCTGACGTTTGTTTTAGGCTCCTCTGGAGAAAGAGGAGTTCCTTGCATGGCAGCAAGACTTGGAAGTAGATGACAAAGGGCCAACTCTAGACCGACCAACAGTCTTTCGCTGGACTGGAGATGGCAAGGAGGTCTACCTCTCTGGATCCTTCAACAACTGGGCCAACAAGATTCCTCTCATACGAAGGTGAGGGGGCGTCCTAAACTCTGTGTTTTTTTCATTGTTATACTTCTATATTAATGACTAGCTAATTTTTTCCATGTATTTATTTACCAGGATCAGTGCACATACATCAGCAATTCAGTTTACACCCCAATGTAAATGTGCCAGAGTTAGTAGAGAGCTAGTTTTCATAAGTAGTCCCTGGGCAGGTTATCACATATTATCTTATGGGCATACTATCAGTACAATGCAACAGCAAACACTATAGCACAACACTGTACAGCACAATATAACACAATGCAATTAAATACATCACAAAAACAATGAGTATGTAATGGCAGTTTGAGCCATCTCTTTAGTTTTTGTTTGAAGGTTAGGTAATTAATGCTTTCTCTAACTCAATAGGAAGACTGTTATGGAAAAATATTTGCCATTTCTCATTTATGCAAATAACATTCAAATGCAAAAATTTAAATTGCTTCTAGTGAGGCAGCTGGTTGTTTTATGAATGACACAGGTGAAATTATACCTAGGCATGGCAGTACATTTCTAAATCCTTGTTAATGAATTGTTCATTGTATCCCCTTTCATCAATAAGAGGGCATACATATTATGAATATTAATGAGGTTGAAAAGACGCGCTGTGTTAACTCACTTGTGTTCCAAATGTTTCCCCTTTGTCACGTGTTTCAAAGTCAGAACACCTTTGTGGCCATTGTTGATCTGCCAGAAGGGGAGCATCAGTACAAGTTCTATGTGGACGGCCAGTGGACCCACGACCCAGCTGAGGTCAGTATTACATTATGAATCATAATGGAATTATGAGGCAGTTGGTTCTAGTAATACCTGTAGTATATAACCGCAGCAAGTGTAGAAAGTTTTAAATTCCGCCTGCAGTAAGCTGAGGGAGACTGCATCTGTTATACAAAGTTAAATAACAAGTATTATTCTGTTTCACTGTAGAAATACAGTAACAAATATAAAAATATTTAACGCATGTCACTTTTTTTGGAGAAACAGAGTTGAAAGTCTTGCTTAAGCAACTATAAATCACCTGTAACCTACCTGTAAAATCCTTGTTAACCTAAAACAGTGGTCAGTATTATATGAATATATATATCATGCATCTGGCTGGTTTATATATCTGCGCTTCAGCTGTGAATTTCATTGTCTGACGTTTGCCTACAGCCAGTTGTGACCAGTCAGCTCGGGACGGTCAACAACATCATCCAGGTGAGGAAAACAGACTTCGAGGTGTTCGACGCTCTCATGGTGGACTCGCAGAAATGCTCCGACATGTCAGGTGAGTGCCGGACAACCCCTTTTTAAAAACACGGTAGAGAATTAAAATATCTGTTATTTTGAAATATTTGGTCACTCTGGTCACAATGTGAAAAACACTAATATTACACATTATTGAATTCAGTACCATGTTCTTCAAGTCAATTTAGAGGTTAATTATTAGTAGAATTTGATTGATGATTTAGTAACAGAACTGTGGGAATATTTTCGTTGCCTTTCCCCCCTCCCCCTCATTAGATCTCTCCAGCTCTCCTCCCGGGCCGTATCATCAGGACGCCTATGTGCCTAAACAGGAAGAGAAGATTAAGTCTCCCCCCATCCTCCCCCCTCACCTGCTACAGGTCATCCTCAACAAAGACACTGGGATTTCTGTAAGTAGCCGTGATGCTGTTAAACGAGGGTCATTAATTAGAATTATGTCCATTGTGGAATTTGCTGAAATAATAAACTTCTTGTTCTCTTTTTTGGTCCTTTGTGCTGAAATACATTAACTTGAAATATAGTTTTTGAGAAGCAAAAGTTACTGTCATAGACCATTTTTTACAAGCATTAAACAACGTCTCTACTGATTAATGATGAGTGATTAATAAAGTAAATATATAAAATAAGACATGCAATGTATCCAAAGATCTACATGATATAATAGGAACATGGAAATAAGAAACATAAATATTGCACATGCAAAGATAAACAAAGTCTCCTTTTTTCTCTTTCTTTTCTTATCCAGTGTGACCCTGCACTACTACCAGAACCCAACCATGTCATGCTCAACCACCTCTACGCTCTTTCCATAAAGGTAAACATTAAGCTGACTTAGTCACAAAAAAAGAAATAAAAAAAGTCTTGTCTATTTTTCTTGCACCACGTGGCTGCTGAAATGGGGTGGAACTTTGAAAAAGGACCAGCTTTGTTGATGTTTGGAGTAGAAACTGTGAACTGTTGCAGCTGTTAGCTAGATTACACATTCCTTGCGAAGCAGATTTTTAATATGGAAGGCCGACGATGATAACAAGCTGCTAAAAAAGAGCAGAAGGACGGACCCTTGTTCCCCACATTGCAACAGGGAAAACAAACTAAACGTGCATGTCAAGTTATAAATAGCAACAGCGGTGTTTCTCAATAGTGAATGAGTGTTCATTTTTCAATACAAGAACAACATCACTCTAAAAAAAGTGTAGCTTATCTTATTGACATATGAGGAGGTTTAAATTCCCCCCCCCCCCCCACACACACACACAGCTCCTAATTTAGCCCTCAGGCAAACACTGATAGCGCTTTTTTAGCACTTTAGCCTTCCATTGGTTTAATGGTTAAATACCTTTAAAAAGGAAAGGTTTGCACTTTCTCTAGTTGCTTTTAAAAACAATACTAACATCCTATATGTGCAGTGAAACTTTAATGTAAAGCAGCAGATGGCGTTTGGTTTACTTAAATAGTTGCTTTACAGCAATAAACTCGGATGAGTCTCTCTAAAGCCTGATTTATCCTTGTCCGTCCGTGCACATCTAACATTAGTGTAGTTATAGATGAGCTGCGCCTCACCTCGAAATTGGACGAGATGAGGTCAGACAGTTTCCAGCAGCCTTCAAAGAATACACAGGAAGTCACAGAACAGTTACATCCTGTTGGATCCGATCAGTGGGCTACTTGTAGGTTACAGACCACATTCGGATTATATTTATTTTTATGTCATTATTTACGTGGAAATGTGTGTGTATCTGGCATTGTATTCTATCCTTTATTCATTTCATTTCTGCCTTGTAAAGCACTGGTGTTAGTTTTTTTCATAATTTTTCTATGAATAACCTTTATTATTATCACCAACCACACCAGATATGCTTTGAGATTAAACCATCATTTCACAACACAAGACGAATAGCCAATAATCTAGTATAAAGGATCACAATTGCATGGAAAATACGAATTTTGTACAAAATGTAGTGTTTGTGCTCAAAACTAAGAGCCAATCAGCTCTTCTATCAGGCCAAAGCCAGGCGAATCCCATCGGAGGATGACATCAGTCGGAGGAGAGCAAAAGTCAGGATCAAGTCTGACTCGAATCTAACCCGCACGGATTGTGCTTCGATTGCCGGTGACCGATTCTGGGCAGGACTGGCTTTTTTCTAACTACTCAGACGCGAATGGGTGGAGACTTTGGGTTATTTTAATAATCTTTGAGTATGTCGGTTTGCCAGGAAGAGAAACCCGCTGGGAGTATAAAAAGATCCAAACGTTTCCTTGTGACGATACCACGTCTGCTCATGTACCATAACACCATCTTTGCAGAAAGTATAACGGCGGTTTAAGTCTGTCTTTGAAAACATAGCTGTGTTAGACATTACATTGCGTCGTTGTTGACGGGGATTATTGAGCGGAGCTGGTCGTAGAGATTAGTGGGTGGCCCTCCCGCTAATCTCCATGCTCTGCAGTGTGATGACAATGCACATGGTGATGACTGATAACATTGTCCCCCATCGGCCCACATGTCTCACAGCTGCAAGCATGTGTTTCATTGTTTAGAAGAGCTTTTAAGTTTCTTTTTTTTTTTTTTTTTTTTTTACATTTTTCTATTTCCTGTCACAGGATGGAGTGATGGTGCTCAGCGCGACACATCGCTACAAGAAGAAGTATGTCACCACGCTGCTATACAAGCCCATCTGATTGAAGACTTTTTTAATCCGGTCAGAGTGTGCAAACCTGTACACTGAATGTACAAAATATCAGCTCCACCGCAGGGCAATCCAGGACCTGGGTGAGAATCTCAGATTGAGCTAAAGCTAATAACAGCTCGGAGATTATATTTTGTACACTCCCTGTATATCTGGTTATTGTGCACATCTGTTGTGGATGATAAATGTTGCTCAGTCATTCCAATCCTACATAACCTGCCTTTATTTGTTCACTGATTGCCCTCTGTAGTGAAACAACACTATCTTTGCTTCGTTAGATAGGCAGTAAGTATGGAGGTTGGACATTATGGCTCGTCTGTGGTCAATACGAACAGAAATGTAATGAGGAGTAGGGCTGGGCCATATGGAGAAAAATCAAAACGTACAACAACATGAGATTTGAGACCAGTAATGTGGACGTAACCACTAACTAAGCAGAGGCAAACGTTTATGTTATGCAGCCTTTAAAACAAGCAAAAGGCAACACTTTCCCCACATATCTGGTCTCGTATCAGGATATTGAAAAAAATATCAATATATTGCTCAGCCCTAATGGTATGTTTCCTAATGCTTGGAAAATCTGACTGAAAGCCCTCAGATGCGTGAGGTTGCTACAGTGTTTCATTGAAAACACAACAGCAGTACAATCGAGAATGTGAATGTGGAGGTGAAAAGAAGGCGAGAATGCACTGCAGTAGTTCTCCACTGTTTTCTTTTGCCTGTTAATCTTGAGGACGTGTCAAGTTTTATTTACTGATGATAACAAAGCACACGTATTATCATTTGTGAAATATTCCGTAATGTTTTTTGTTTTCTACTTTGGTTGATGATGTGGTTTGTTTTGTTGTCAAAGAGTTTCTATAGTTTGTTGCAGTGTTGTGGTAAAGATTTAGACAAGAGCAGCTCTTTAGTTAGGATTAAGACAAACATAGTTTTGTTTAAACTTTATTAGCTTTGCACTATGAGAACAAAAGTTTATTTTTAATGTAGAATATGCATACAGTGTATGTACACTTGCAGCACGACAATGCATCAGAAGAATAACGCTGACTCTTTTTACTGGTCTTCACACTGAATCACATAATTTTCTTTTTATACAATTTAAATGCATTCCAGAAATGAACAGTCACTCCAGAAAGTTGTTCCCCTCTGGCTTACTCAGAATGGCTTCATCGCTTTGTGCCATGGAACATTGCCAATCTTTTAATAGCAGCTCCAGTTTTAGTTGAATTGAGGAAAAGAAAAGACATAACAGGAAACTAAATATTGAAGATAATTGACTGAAATAAGGGAAGGTACAAGACAGTCATGTGACCAACAGTACCTTATAGAATCCCGATGAAGGGACCAGAAAAGGATCATGTGACAGTCGTACTGTTAGTGAAGATTTTTTCACGTTTGTACTGTTAATGTATTTCGTGAAGTCCGAAGGACAAGAATGTGTTTTAAGTTAAAAAGCTAGTCGTATCTATTTACATCAATGTATCATTGTTATGATTGCAACGATGAAATGAGACCATGATGTTAATTATTTCTGTTCTGCAGGCCAGTGGAGGCTGACAATCTCCTCAGTAAAGATCTCATTGTTTGTATGCTGTTGTCTCAGACTGACATGGTAATAAGTTATTGATGGGAAAATGCTAGACGTTCAATAAATTGCATTATCAAAAAACAACATTGACCCTTTGAACCCTGCTGGTGTGTGAATTCATTTTTTCCATTTTGAGAGATATTTGTATTAAAGATGAAGATACAAATTCATATGTGTTTTTGGTTTTTTTGACCACACTGTGGCTCTTTAGGTCAGCCATAATTGACTGCTTTTGTGCGCGGTACTGATAATCCCAACATTTCAGCTGATTGGGAAGAAGCTGAGAACCAGCTCCTGACCATAAAATACAGAAATATTTACTTGGAGAAACAAATCAGTTGTGAAGTGCCTTAAAAAGAAATGTGTATAAAGAGGGTTTCAATTTATTTAAACAAATAAATTAAATCCTTATCATTAGACAAGCGCCAACTCTTTCACAAACAGCACATACAAAAGTGCTCTGAATCATACTCAATCATAAAAGTTAAGACAGCAAAGAAGTGAAAAGGGCCTGAAGACCAGAGTGTCTGGATTAATCTGCTAAAATAATGTTTTCATTACATCCAGGAACGTTAAGAATGCTCCTGGGTGAACAACTCTCCAGCTCTCTTAAGCCCTAAAGAAAGAGCACTGTCACACCCTGATTGGACAAGAGGAGAAATGCACCAAGCTGCTCTCAATTCTTAATTAGGAGTCAGACCACACAACCTGCACAACAGGTGTTCTGAATAACCGTCCAATCAACTCAGGAGAGATATGACGTTAGTAAAAGCAAGTACCAAATAACTATGGACTGCTACATGTTCATAACAGTCATGATAAAATATAAATAAGAAGATGTGTATGTTTGTGTCTTGTCTCTTTCAGACATGCTTTATGTATAGTCACAGATCTACAGGTTTTTTGATTGTAGTTACAGCATTAAAACCGCAAAGCCTTAAAGCTACATAGGCTATGGTGCTTAAAAGGGACAGTACACCCCCAAAAATAATAATAATAATACATATCTTTCCTATTACCTGTATTGCTATTTATCAGTTATGTTTGTTTTAGTGCGAGTTGCAGAGTTTTTTTAGAAATCGGCCATAGAGTTGTCTACTTTACCTCTATAATATGATGTTTATCATTATAATTATGTTTGATACACTTAAAGCTTGTTTTATAACAGTATTCTTGACCAAGAAATACTAAAAGCCATTCAGTTTGCATAATGCTTTAACTAGAAATGTACAACGTATAAATAATTGTTTTACATGTATTATTAGTGTATTGATTAACTTACGATAAATACAAGCAAAAAGTCAAAACAAAAAATACATATCTCTGTTATCAATTCCCAGATGTGCTGTGAAATGTGACGGATCTTCCTCCGTAGCTGATGTACAGAGCACATTCTGTTTGAACTCTTTGTCCCAGACCTCTGAGTGCTCATCATATCATCCCCACTCATATCACGGGTGCTCTTGAGGCCTGGGATTTTCCATGTCTCTGTACATATGGCAGAACATGTCTGCTTTGGGTCTCATGTTTATCTCTAGATTGGCAAGAGGGTATTTAACGTTGGTGTCCTGCTTTATGATAATTTCCCCACATAAAATAAGATAAGATAAGATAATCCTTTATTAGTCCCGCAGCGGGGAAATTTGCAGGCTTACAGCAGCATAGAGTTAAAGTGCACACAAGAGACATAGTAAAGAAAGACAAGATAAAAATAAAAATGAAAATATAAAAATAAAATAAAAAAACAAGTATTATAAATAAGCAATAAAAACAGTAGAAAAACACAATAACTGAAATATAATATTTACAGACAGAAAAAAAACCTATATTAACTATTATTGCACAGTGTTTTTATTGTCATGTGTCATGTGGTCTGCTGGGAGCAGAGCTGGTTGTGTAACCTGACAGCAGCAGGAAGGAAGGACCTGCGGTACCTCTCCTTCACACACCGGGGGTGAAGCAGCCGGTGGCTGAAGGAGCTGCACAGAGCTGCCAGGGCGTCCTGCATGGGGTGGGAGGTGTTGTTCATCAGGGATGACAGCTTGGCCATCACCCTCCTGTCTCCCACCACCTCCACCGTATCCAATGGACACCCCAGCACACTGCTGGCCTTCCTGACAATGGACAGTAAAGGTTAATAAGACATTCATGGAAAAGGCTGGAAGCACTATGAGAGTCATGTTCTTTGACTTCTCCAGTGCCTTCAACACCATCTAGCCTTTGCTTCTGAGGGACAAGCTGGAGCAGACCGGGGTGGACCACCACCTCGCTGCATGGATCCTGGACTACCTCACCAACCGTCCACAGTATGTGAGGATAGGGGAGTGTGAATCAGATCTGGTGTCCTGCAGCACGGGGGCCCCACAAGGAACCGTTCTGGCTCCATTCCTCTTCTCCATCTACACATCGGACTTCACATACAACTCTGCAAACTGCCACCTGCAAAAGTTCTCTGATGACTCTGCAATAGTCGGCCTCATCTCCGCCGATGACGACAGGGAATACAGAGAACATGACAATAATACACTAATACACTAATACATCAATACACTGTGCAATACAACATTTATAATAATTTCTGTCTGTATATATATTTTTACTGTGGATCTCTACTGTTCTTACTGTTTTTTACTGTTTTTATTGCTCATTTGCTTATTTATAATACTTATTTTGATCGTGTGTTTTTATTTTTATTTTATTTACTATGTCTCTTGTTTGCACTATCCTCTTTGCTGCTGTAATCCTGTAAATTTCCCTGCTGCGGGACTAATAAAGGATTATCTTATCTTATCTTATCTTATCTTATGGACACCATACCCAGTGGTGGGGGAATTATTCAGATCCTTTACTTAAGTAAAGGTACTAATACCATGCTATAACAGTACTCCATTACAAGAACAAGTCTTGCATTGAAATGCTACTTAATTATAAGTATGAAAGTATAATCAGGAAAATAGCCCCTTTGAAAATGTATTATTCATCGTTAATGTAAAAGCACGGTTGAGGTGGAGCTCATTTTTACAATTTTGTATAGGGCTGCAACTGATGATTATTTAATTTATGGATTAATCTGCTGAGTATTTCTATTTTAGTAACAGATTCATAGTTTGGTTTGTAGAAATTCTGAAAATAGTGGGAAATGGCATCACTGATACCCAGAGCCCAGGGTGACACCTTTTCATGTATCTTGTGTGAAAAACACTTTTGTTAAGTAAGTACTGACATTAAGTTGTCAAATAAATGCAGTGGTTGTTAGAAGCACAGTATTTACCTCTGAACTACAGTAGAGTGGAGGCATGAAGTGTCGAGAGAAGGAAATACTCAAGTACAAGTGCCTTGAATTTGTACATAATCGTACTTCAGTAAATGTACTTTTCACCTCTGATACATTATGTAGGGACTAGACAAATCACACAGAGCACCTAGAACTTAGGCTGAGGATATATTTCAAACCATTTAAACGAGTCTTTGTTCTAACTTGTAACCATATATGTATATCTTGTTCCACTCTAGTCTAGAGAGTGTGAGAATTCTACTTGCTTCTACATATGCTGGTTTGTGTGTGAGTCCATCCATTGTGTCACATGAACAGCTGGCAGATCCCAAGGTCCCATATATATAAAGAGTGCTCTGATATTCGAGAGAGAGCCTCTTGACTTGCCCTACTGACTTACAGGATGAATACCCTCCAGGCTCTGCTTCTCTTGGCCGCGGGCCTCTCTGTTGGTGAGTACAACTTTATAAAAAAATCTCTTCATCTGCACACATTGTCTATAATAGATGCATCTTCTAGTGGAGTGTAAATGGGAGTTCTGATTGTTCCTGCTTGTCTTGTTTAAGCCCACTCGTTGGACTACAAGGCTCTGAACCAGTTCAGAAAGATGATCCTGTGCCTGATGCCCGACAGCTGGCCTACTCTCGACTACACCGACTACGGCTGCTACTGTGGAAAGGGAGGCTCCGGCACACCTGTGGATGATCTGGATAGGTCATGATCCATTCTCTAAAAATAGTCTGGTTCAAAATTCACAGCCCATTCTCATTTTCAGTGCGTCAAATACCAATGCACAAGGCGCCCTTTAGCGTCTGTATGAGACTTACCAGGCTTTTAATAATTACCATGTAAACCCATCAGTTTCATTATAAGATGCTCAATGAAAATGTTCCCTGAGTGTGATGACGTAGTATAAAGACCGAAAAACTCAAACAAACACAGGACTTTCAATCAGGAGAACGACGTTTGTGTCCCAAAGTGTTGTTGAGTTATAATTAAGGTATACGTTTTCTGTTCTTATGTTACTTTGGTTACAATTTACTTAGTTTACTTTTTATTTTAAGGCCAACCGTGATGTTTTTCCTAAACCTATAGCTAAGAGATCTTGTTGCCTCGACCTAAGCAAGTGTTTTTTGTTTGAATTCACAACGTTAACCACGTGTTTACTGCTACCGTGTTCTGGGATACCCAGTGCGTTAGAAAGTGGTTTGACCAAGTGTCAGCATGTGACAAGTTGGGATGAGAACGTGTTGAATTTCACCTTGTTTTTTACCCTTAGGTGCTGCCAAGTGCATGACAAATGCTACAGCGATTCCATGCAGCACTCCGAGTGCTGGCCCATCTTCGACAACCCTTACACCGAGCTGTACAATTACAGCTGTGACGAGGAAAACAGGAAGGTCACCTGTGGCAGTGAGTACAGACAACGGGACCGTCCCGCTCACTTGAACGTATAAACTGCTTTACTTGCTCGTGAAATCTGCAGTCATATTGCTTCCATTTCATGGCTTTACTTTTTAAGTCATTGTTCGAGGTCGAAATATACAAATGTGGATGAGAATGAACTGTTACTGGTGTTGCCCTCCCGTTAGTGTATGATGGCGGGACGCACCAAATAACGACAGCAGACACCTTGAATACAGTTTAAACAAACGTTTTAATGAGGGTGCCTGTTCACTGCGTTACACAATTCTTCTGTATTCCTTTACTGTTCTTCTTCTGAGGAACTTGACACAGAAACATGAATACAATGCACAGACAACCCCCTTAGTGGTGAGATGTTGACATCTATGGGCCGTTTCTGATATTACACACATTACAATATAAAATGAGTTACTCATAAAAACTAAAGAAAAACAATGACTGTACAACCGTGTTCCTTCTAGATGAATGATGAATGTATATCCTTACAACCAATTAAACATATCAATCTCACACTGGGGTAAGGAATTCAAGACTATTCTCAGGGGCAAATTCACTAAAAGAAATGCGCGGCTTTTGCGGCCGCTGAACCTCCACAAAAGAGACAAAAAGTCAATTCTCAAAGCACCTGTGAGGCAAATAGCCTCATGGTGCTATTTGCACGAATTCAAACAAGGTAATATGCATATAAATTTGGCTGGGGAATTGGCACGATTCATTGCAAAACAAAGATCAGTTCTAGTAGCCGTATGCAGTTACAGTGAAATTATGAGCAACTTGTTTGAGCACATCCAGGCCAAACTGTAGATACGCCTTAAGTCTTATATTAAACGAATTTGCGGTAACTGAGGCGCATTCATAAAGGGTGTCACGCCAAGACTTTCCAGTGATCATTGCCACAGTGATTGTAGTCAGGCAAAGGCATTATCATGCCATCTTCTTTAACAGTCTGAAGGTGTGCCTATGAAAACACCAACGACTGACAAACCGGGATATTTAATCCCAAATATGATTCCCCTCTGTTCCGTTTAAAGTCCTTAGCTTAATTTTTGAAGAATACCTCTGCACCTCGTCAGTCACGACCCTTTTGGCCCTTTTTTGTTTTCTTTTTCTGTTCATGGTATAAAGGCAACATTTTTACTCTGCCACATGGATGACTGCAATCTGATGCAAAAAAAGTGTGCAAATTGCATTTAGCTGCAAAACTTCTGTCTTCTATGAATTTTAGACTCACAATTCAGCATGCTATCAGCAGCTGTAATCCATTCTTTCTTTAATTTATAGGAATGTTTGTCGGCCTTTTGTTAATCACAGAGTCTCTCTCTGCTTTACCTTCCCCCCCAGACAAAAACAACGAGTGTGAGATGTTCATCTGCGAGTGCGACAGGAAGGCCGCTGAGTGTTTTGCCAGAACGCCTTGGATCCCTGAGCACGAGCACCTGCCCAGTGACCGCTGTCACTAAACGACCAGACAACTGTATCAGAATAGGAATCCATGCTTCGGCACAAAATATTAAAAGATTTTTTTAGTTTTCACAAGTGACTGATGAATTTGCTAAGGATCTTAGGTGTATTAGACCGTGTAATCATCCAACACTCCATCCCTGTACTGAATAATTCGACCCCATGAAGCAATCCTGAGAATAAACTGATTTCGATTGGCTTCTCTCTCATGCTGTTTACTGTTATTAAAGGGTATACTCTGAACTCAAGTTACCACAGAGGGCACTCTTGTGATTTCACAGATGTTCTGGGAAATCTGACACTTACTACTCCACAGCTACTGTACAGCACACACGCCTTTGAACACTCTCAGTCTGGGATTTTCCGTGTCTCTGAACATACGGCGGACCATGAACTTACAGGCTGTATTTGCCCTCATGTTTATCTCTGTAATAGCATGGGGGTATTACATCATCATGAAAGCGTCTACAGCAAGGTGAACCAAATTAATTATAATACTACTGTATGATGATTAATGATATAAATCGCTGTCTACCTGATGATAATTTTCCCCTTCATGCATGGCATGTTGCTACATTTTGGACAAGACAAATGAAACAGTAGCAGCATTAAAAGGAGATTGTAATTAGACAAGGAGAACCGGCTGTGCCAATCCTCTCACCTGGCAACACCCTAATGAGCCGTCCCAACAGCTCTCACTGCTGCAGCTGAATGCCAATGGTGCTCACATCCAGCAAGATATTTATATGCTCAATCCCAATGTCCACACACATGGACTTTTCAGGCACATTCCCGCAAAGTCCTCAAGCACTTAGGGCTGTTACACAGTCAATTCATCATGTTCTTGGGGGCTCTCTAGCAGACATTTTGAGCCCTTTACGTAAAAACTTCCATAAACATTGCTTGAAAGACTTACCCACAATTCATAGCAATTGGACGTTTCAAACGGGGTGTTACATAAAAAGAAAAAAAGGTAAACAAAGAGGGCGGCACATGGGCCGTTCAACCTTGTGTGTTAAATTTACACAGAAACTTTAAGGATTTAAGACAGAAAATAAAAACACATAGTTAACCCTGTTAAAGGGTATTTTGAGGGGACTTTTTCCTGGAGAGTTTTTCCTGCACCGATTTGATGGTCCTTGGACCGAGGATGTCGTATGTGTGTACAGATTGTAAAGCCCTCTGAGGTGAATTTGTGATTTTGGGCTACACAAAATAAATTGAAATGAAAATTTTATTTCAAGAGCATGGTCAGACCTAATAGACTATGCAGAAAAAAGAAAACCACTGAGCACCTACCTCAACCAATGCCTTTTAATTGAGTTTTTAACATAATTAGTAACCATATTTCTATATCACACACTTGGATCCCTAACCACAAGCCTGTGCTACTCTAGTCCAGAAAGAAGTTCAAACATCAGGCTCAGGGTTCACAGTTTACAGAGTGTGGGAACTCTTCCCTGCTCTTACACATGCTGGTTTGTGTTTGGTGTGAGGTGTGTGACCCAGTGTAGTAGGACAAGCTGACAGTGCAGCTCCCAAGGTCTCGCTCTTGATATAAAAAGGGGGGCCTGATATTAGAGTGAGACTTGCTTTACTTGACCCTAACAGGATGAATACTCTCCAGGTTCTGCTTCTCTTGGCTGCGAGCCTCTCTGTTGGTGAGTACAACTACAATTTGCACACAAGGTGGATGTAAATAGAATCGTCTTCTAAATGGGAGTGTAAATGGGAGTTCTGATGGTTCCTGCTTGTCGTGCTTCAGCCCACTCGTTGGACTACAAGGCTCTGAACCAGTTCAGAACGATGATCCTGTGCCTGATGCCCGACAGCTGGCCTGCTCTCGACTACGCCGACTACGGCTGCTACTGTGGAAAGGGAGGCTCCGGCACACCTGTGGACGATCTGGATAGGTCATGATCCACTCACTCCGTTTCATTCTTTTAAAAAAATGATTATTTACCTTGTCCGGTCTTGTTTGACTTCTTTTTTTTTTTTTTTTTTTTTTTTTTTTTTACCTGTAGGTGCTGCGAAGTGCATGACCAGTGCTACAGCGACGCCATGCAGCACCCTGATTGCTGGCCCATCATAGACAATCCTTACATCAACTTCTACGACTACAGGTGTGACGAGAAAAACAGGAAGGTCACCTGTGGAAGTGAGTACACTGAGACACAGGGACTTTCCTTGGGTTCTTCTTATAATCAAGCTGATATTATACTCACTTTCTTCAATTTCTAGGATGTTTGTCAGCGTTTTGGTACTCACAGAGTCTCTCTCTCTCTCTGCTATATCTTCCTCAGACAACAACAAAGAGTGTGAGATGTTCATCTGTGAGTGTGACAGGAAGGCTTCAGAGTGTTTTGCCGTATCCCCTTGGATCCCCGAACACGAGCACCTGCCCAGCGACCGCTGTCAGTAAAGACAGCTGAAATGTAGTGATGGATCCTTTTTTCAATTATTTTTGAGGATCTTTGGCTTATTAGGATATTTCCACATGCACCTGATACATTCACAACCATTCATCATCCCCTTTATGTGCTGAAATACTCTTGTTGTCTGTAATAAACAGATCTTTCATCTTTCACTATATCTCACATGCTGCTTTAACCACAGAGGGCACTGCAGTATCTCTTTTTCTTTCCTCGTTTGCATAGACTTTTATGATTTGTCCTTGTCAGTGGTCCCGGTAGGGTTTCTGTAAAAGCCCTATTTATTGTATGCAATTGGTGCACTTTCTCAAATAATAAAAACAATAAATGATCATTTAATAATTTGCTTAAAAATAAAACTGCATATTTTGGATTGTTGTTCGACTCCTTTGTTCTAGATATTGTAGTGTTTTCTTTTTATATAAATCAGTCAGTGAGTGTGAAGGCACATACCTTCATTTCAGAGCTTGTTAACAGTTTGTAATATTACTGATCATGTATTTGTTTTGAAACCTCAGCAAGTTAATAATGGCCTTTTTGTTCAGTTTGGAGTGCATTTTTTGATACAATCAAACCTTGGACATTTAGAATTTCTGTATCGCAGAAAACATTTGCACGCTGCATCTAGTTTATTCTTAATTTGGCTTTCATAGATAGAAAAAAATAAACACTGAATAGGTAGACAACATTCATCTTGAAAATGTACTGAAATTTCACAGTTTCTCAACAACCACACCCTCTCAACAATTACTGAGCTCATCCTCTTGCCAGATGAATGTGCAGATATTATATTGTGTGTATTTACAGTAGGCAAAACAACCATCCAGTGGCTACTCTTGTGACCTCTGTAAAGGTCTCTCTAAACCGTGTATTAATTCTTCCAACGGCTACCATGAGCAACTTTTGGCAGCAGCAATACAAGCACAGTGCTGGGTAACAAGCCATTCATTTCCAGCTGCTTTTGTATTGCTGGCAGCTCTGATTATCTCTAGAAACCCCCCTCTCCTGAGCTGCTTCACACAACTGATGCTTGCAGGTGAGATTCTTGTTGCTTTTTCAGATCTCTTTGCACCAGAATAAAATCGTGGTCACTGCAGTGTTAGTGTCTCTGTGTCTGCTAGCCGCTGCCGTTTGCTCCCGGCAGGTCACTCTTTGTGATCCCAGCCACTGCCCACTGGATTAGTCTTCAGGCTATTGTGCAGACAGCACTAAGCATCAGCACTGTATAAGCACCAGCATTTGGTAGCTGGCTGCTGGCCGTGAGCCAGCTGTGGCTGCTGCTGGCTTACAGATAAAAATGAGAGAAACAACAAATGCTAGGAAGCATAATAGATACTGGACCCCATAAAACGCCTTTCTCAAACCTAATACCTTATGCAAGTATGTGCATTTCTTTTATTATGTAATTTGCTGTTGGTCTACATGTGTGGAGCCACGTTTGGAACTGATTAGTGTAACCTGCACCTTAGTGTCTAAACAGTGTTTGCACAGGAATATGGGTCGACTGTTTTCACAGTGTGGCACATTATAAAATGCAATACAGTCTACCAACATGAGGGCTTTCTGATGCTGGCATGTTAGCAATTAGCTGTTAGCAGTTAGCAGCGGTTGAAAATGTCCGTTCCAAAAATTGTTTTAGCAGTAGCACAAGAACACCATGCTACTTCCCCCTTTGATCCTCGCAACCGATGATGGTATTTCTCTTGATTGCAAAATTCGATCTTATGTTGATTCTAACAACCAAAAAAGAAGATGTGCATTTTTATTTCTTTGCTCAATTTCTTTTAACATCTCAAACGTGACGCTAATCCTCTGTACTCTCTTGAATAGACCAAATGCATTTAGGGATCATTATGTCATCACGTCCCTCCCACATTACAATGACAGAACGGAGCTGGAACAGATCTTGCTTCCACCTTACATAATTCAAATCAATAGTGGACATCATTTGCCACAATGCAATATAGTGTATTACTTAAGATAGCAATCACACTTCTTGGAATGGGAAATACTGGTTTATCCACCTTATTACTGCAATGAACTGCAAAACAAACTGATTGATCTGACAAACTGATTGATCTCAGTCGACTGTAATGATCTACTAGTCGTATGTTGCGGTTATGAGTCACGCCCATATTGATACTCCTTTGAATGATAGTTGTGATAGTTGTAATTGATGTGATGACTGCTGTGTGTGACTGAACTGTCGTTGTATGTATGTAATTAAGTCTCAGGTCTCCCCTGAGATCTTGATCTCCATGAGATGCCTGGAATAGATAAAGCTCTATTAACATTAGAATGGCAGGTCCTTTAACATGTGAATGGTGCATAATTTCACATGAGATTATGGGTTGCCATAGGTTTTGTAATTTATTATTGGGCACAATTAGCATACAGTTTAGGCTGTTCTCATACAGCGTTCGCAGCTATTCCTCAGAAAATGAATGAACTGTAATTCGTAGATATATCGTGGAATCATTCGTATGTATTTCACGTAATCATGAACCAGGAAGTCTGAAGAACAACGGTCGATGGGTCAAGTAAAACCCGCTCTTACAATCAGGGGACCGTTGTTCATGCAGCGTGTGAAAAGAGCTTGATTCGCTTGTTACCAAACATGTGTACTTAAGTAACACCACTGCCACGATCCATGAGAATTTCACCGTCTTTTCCCAAACCTAACTAAGTATTTCACGCTCTTTCCTAAACATAACCAAGTAACCTACAAAGTTGTTTCCAGGTGTTCCAAGAAAAACGAGGAATAACTTTTTTGTTAGATATCATAAGAACCATTGGATGAGGATAGGTTCTGCAGTTATATGAAAAAGTAGAACTGGATTAGTTTAGTTGTGCATGCTAACATGCCTGGTGCCATGGCAATGTTTAGTTTATCATTCCTTGGTTGTCAAGAAGGGAGAGAGAAGGGAGAGAGATCTATCGCCTGACACAGGCGTCATGAATAAATAAGTACTTCAGGGTACAAGGTGTGTAAACCTGCCCTATGTGCGACATTGCACCCGTCTGAGTGAAATGAAAGTGAAGGACAAAGAAACAAGTCTGACAGAGAGGTGACTAAGAAGGAGTCAGAAGCAGACAAGACACTTTCTCACTGCGGCTGCCACAGTATCTAATGATGACTCCACCCTTGGCGTGTATAAACACAGGCCCGATAATTATCCAGTGTACAAAGCGCGTGCCATCACGAACAGTGCAAAAACTAACAATTCCCAACGTGTTGTTCCACCTTGCACAGCTGGTAACAGCCGGGAGTGTCAAGGAGTTCTTTTCACTTTGCTGACATATTCCCTCTGGTATGCGCGACGTGAATCTGAGCCAAGAGAAATAATGACCGTGTGAAGGTACATCAGCTCTTTCAGTTATTCATTTGGAGGTCTAAGCTCTAAAGGTTCACACAATAACATTACCTCTCTTTGTGTACCGATACATGTGTTTTGGTCTCATGTTTTTGCTTTCCCTCCAGGGCACCCTGTGTCTTAATCAGGGCTTATATGTCATGCTACAATGCAAACACATAAAAACGTTTTTTACTTTTATACTTTAAGCCGAATTTCTATAAAATCACATGTGTTTTAATGTTTAAGATTTAACTCCTGCTATGGGAAGAAAAGAGAAAGAAAGAGAAAGAAAAGCTTCTTTAAAAAAATGCATTTATTCACAACATTGAAGTTGCATGTATAGTTCACATTTCGGCAGGGTAAAGCTTCAGACCATCCAACACTGGAGTCTTCAGAAAGCCAACACATCCTTAAAAGCCCTTACTCTTTCTTAAATATTTGTAAATTAACATAGTCACATTATTGTTCTCACAGTTCTGTTAAGAGGGTTGAGTTTCACTTGGGTGATCACTCTGCTCTGACTCGGCTTGATAAACTCCTCTGAAGGTGTTGCGAATCGGAGAGTTTTGCATGCTGGGGGACACCTGCAAAGGCTTCAACGGTGTCCGACGTTGTGAAAGTGTGGGGTAATAACGGTAAGCATCGCCTTGGTGACCATTTGATCCCCCTGTTTCCACGTACACCCTGTAATTCTGCCCCCTGTTGTCGTCCCAGTGTGTCGTTGCGCCGTGTCCAGGCCTGAAGGACACGTAGAACTCAACTCGCTCCGTCGGATCGATGTTCTTTGGTAAGCTTAAGTCAAAGGCGAAAAGGTCCACTTCAGAGCCCCCAAAGCGCTGCTGCTGCAGGAACGTGCAGGGAATCTCATGATGGCTCCGCCAGGAGTCGAAGGTCACCCTCACATGCACGGCCTTGTCCACGCTGACATGGTTGACCCGCACTTTGCCGCTCAAGGAGTGCTCCGAAATGCTGCAGCTCTGCAACTGCACCCACTCGACTCGCTGGCGTGCAAGGGAGGCTTGAGAGGCGAGCGTTGGCTGGGGGAAACCTAGGCGCAACCTTTGGCGCTGGAGTTTGTCTGAGGTTGACTGTTGGCTTTGCAGTCTGGTGAGGGAGGGTCTCATCGTCAGCGTAGTAGGCCAGTCAGAGGGCTCGGGGATAAACAGCCGCACAGCGGTGAGAGCCAATCCCTTGGTGTCAGCGAAAACAACTCGCTTCTTGCTTGGACTTCCCCATCCAACATCCCTACGGAAGCAACTCCGGGGCTCTGAGGTCACAGGGGACGAGGGCAGCGGTGGGGACAAGGAGCTGGAGGAAGAGGAGGAGGAGTGCGGAGTTTGAAGGCTGGTCGGCTGATGTTGCTGCGGTGTGGGCTTCAGAGGAGACATGGACAGCAGCTGGTAGAGAGGTTGACGCTGGCTGAGGCTCAGGCAAGCGGCCAGGTCAACAGGCATCACGGCCGGCTGGCGGTGACTCCCAAAGGCATGGAGGACTCTGAGTAGGAAGACGAGACGAGGTTTAAAACGAGTTCTAATTCACGAGGATATGTTTCACACAGATACACGGTGTAATTGCAATAAAAGTTGTTCAGTTAAAGCACAATAGCTTACCTTGCACAATTCATTTTCAGTCTGTCGTCTTTGCCAGAGGGCTGCAGCTATTTCTGAACCATCTATGAGCAGAAATGAGGATTAAAGAATAAGTAACACAGAATTACACAAAAATACAAATAGTTTGCAAACAAATGAAACAAACAAATGTTAAAAAGGTGATGTTCCAAAGCAAAATGTACTTACAGGCTGAAAACGATAATGTGTTTAATCAGATCAATGTTAGAGGAAAAAGACGACCGTGGTTCTTCTCTCTCTCTCTCTCTCTCTGTGGAGCTTATGTGTGGTTTTTGAAACGAGGCTGAACCTTGTGTGACACTACATTTACATATTTGTAGAGTTTAGCCAATGGAGTGCAGCTCCTTTGTTTATGTCCTGCCCCCAACAAGCTGCTTCATGGAAGGCAGATCCTCAGAGCTTTCCTTTCATGGAATTCTGCCCTCTTGATCTCGTTGAACTTTTGTCTTGTTCTACATGTAGTTAAAGGAGATAAATTATCGATTGGATCACAGTGACGCACGTGCACATTCTTTGGGATATACATGTTTACACATGGAGGCAAAAGCCTCCTGTGAGATTGAAAAATAATAACAACCTTCTCCTTTATGCAGTTTCGGATAAAGGGTGGCTGAAGTATATCCAAAATCAAATTAAATTCTAAAATAAGAATCAATCATTTTTTCTTTTTACCATTAATTATGTGAAATGATGAAGTTGAAATTAAACCCCAGAGGGAAGTAACCTGACCCGCCAGATGATTTACACAGACCCATCTGGGAAGCTGTTTGCATAATGGCAGACACTTTACTTGGCAGGCGATTAAATGAACCAAGTGTCGATCAAACTCTTGAGAAAATGTGTTAGGCATGAATGGAGAATGGTAGAAATCTTCTCTTCAAACTCTCAGCAAGATAGCTAATAATATATTGAAATTGACATTTTGGATTACATAAGTGTATTTCCCAAAATGCTAATTTATTCCTTTAACACATTAATTAAAGCAGATCCGAAATACTTAACATAAGCCAACAATATGAGACAATAACCTGCTTTATCCAGCTGTTTTAAGGAATGTCCTATAATGGTGCTGATTACATTTAAAGTCACTATTGTTATGATGTGTGATAGTACTTATGATATTAGCTCCACTAACCTCACAGGCCTTGTGGTATATTTCAGTATGGTCGATACTACTGATGTGTTATGTGGATATAATATAATGTTTCTACTGACCCATTGTTTAAAACAAAGAAAATCTTTTACAGGACATTATGTTTTCGACTGTGTGTGTGTGCAGTTGTGAGTGTGTCTTTGCGTCTGTCCGGTTGACTGTCCGTGGCTAATCTTGTATACTGGACCCATCAGACTGATCATTTTAGGGCTAATTTATGACTGTATGCTCAAGGACGGATCACAAATTGTTCCTCTTGATTTGTACACCAGGGTCCTGCCTTGTGTTTGGCTTACAGAGCTAACAGCTAACGGGGCTAATACAGCTAACTGTTAACAGAACTAAACCCACAGCAGGACTGACAGTTTCTGTTCAGAGGAAACGTCAATTAGTAAACACTAAGTGTTACACAGTGACCTTCAGTTAAGCTGCTCAAAGCTGGTGCAGACAGTTGTATGTATTCAATTGAGAGCTTACCCGTTGCTTGTTGTGAGTGCAAAAGAGTAGTCTAGACAGAGGTAATTGTAGTTTATATTCATTCAATCAAACATTAGATTAGTGGTCATTGGAGAGACACACTCTGCACACTATTGACTTTTCTAATTTAATGCATCAACATAGTGAATATCTAAATTGATTAACAAAAGCTCTGGTTAAGACCAGTCTGGGAGTTTTCACCATGCTGCACCCTGGGAGGATAACAGAACATTCCGATGTTGTAACATTGAACAATGTCCAGTAGGTGACTGAGAGAGACTTTTTTAGGAGCTGCAAAAGGCGGTTTTCAGAAACTGGTTTATTCATGACATGCTCAAACAATCATACATAGACATAGATCAGGCTCTTGTAAAGAGTTTTGGGGATCCGTCCAGAAACTGGGGCCCACCCTGTTCTTGGCTGTTGACTGCCAGCTGTTCCAACTAGAAAGGTTTATTTTGATACACGTGTTCAAGTAATCTGTTTGAGCAACACATTCAACAATCACACACTGCAGCACTATTTGAACCAGTAACCTTACTGTTTAATCTCCATTTCATCACCACATAATATTTTTATTTAAATTTATTCAGGCAAATCAGCAATATGTTCACCATAGCCAATGTTTTCGTATTTGTATTGTTTACAACTTACAAAGCACTGGACTTATACTGATAAAACCAATATGTTTTAATTGTAAAGTTTTTTAGAGTTGTACAGTTCTGTGTATGTGCACAAATACTTAACAAATAAAGAAGATTCTTATGATTTAAAATGTCAAAAAAGAACAAAACAAACTTTCAGTTATTATCACTCCAGTTATACAAGTACACTGGTTTGAAATGCTTTTGCTGGGAGGCTCTATAAAATAAATAAAATAAATAGTATAAATTGAGATTTAAATATAATACAATACATATAAACACAAAAATTTAAAATAAATAAATAATATCCATCGAAGACAAAACCAAACATACAACAAAGATGCTGCATGTTCAGAACATATGCACAGTACATTTTATGAACAAGGTGAATCTCAAGGTGCCTTTCCTTGAAGAAAAGCAAGTTTTTCACCTCTTCTCAGAGTGAGAAAGCAGAGCTAAGAGTCACGACATCAGCATGCTACAGTATAAACTCATGGATATACTTGGGTGCAGTGACCTGGTGTGCCCTCTCTGCAGACATTCATTGGATAGGTGAGGTCACCACAATAAAGCAGTAACGAAGGCGTTACACATTCCTTCAACCGCAGTCAGTGTGCATGTGTTCAGTCTCACTTTATTGTTCTGTCCGTCCTCCAGGTTCTCTAGTGGTAGAACATGCCAATCAGCTCCTGTTGTCAACACAATCAAATAACATTTGGCGTGTCTTCTTCTATGGTGGTGTTTAGTCTCGCTTGCTCTCAGGAGGTGTGTGTTGAATGCTTATTGAGGGTGTATTCTATAACCTACACACGCCTCAAAACATAGCTGTTTAAGGGATAAATCATGATTTTGAATTAAAAGATTTTGTCGGTATGAACAGTTTCTTTACTACTCTGACAAGTACTAACAAGTAAAAATAAACCATAGCCTATATAGTAAAATTATTAGTTTACAGTTTTTCTTAGTTAGGTTATAAACCAATTGAATTAAGGTTTGTTTCTCATACCGAGAGCGAGAGTGATTTTCCCCTTCGAAAGACCTCCTGCATGCAAGTTGTTAAAAGCTGCATTAAAACCGCCCAAGAAATCGTGTTAAATTCTGTTTCATTTGATTTATTAAGTATGAAGAATCAATTTGTTGCACATCTCTCTGAACTTTATGCTCTGCATTTAAATAATATATTCCACACTGTGGCCTTGTATCATATTAACCTAGAATTCCCCCAGAGTCCCATTACTTGTGTGCAGTGTTTAAGAAGTGCTTATACTGGAGTGTCAGATGGACACTTTCTTTTTCCACTTCAGTACATGCCAATCTAGCCTTTCATTTTGACAAGTCATTCCATTATCATCATCATTGTAAAAGAATGCACAGCTATATATTCTGCTATATATGGGCATCAATCAGACACGGTTCAGTAGTCATTCTTCACTGCTACACAGGTGGTTCTCTTACTGTCTGCTTTTTTTTTTTTACCTCACATGAACACATCTTGAATCCAGTACAGCACGCGATGAAATAAATTGATCCGTAATGACGTCTCCCAGCCGGTTTCTCACCCAAGCCTTTGAGAAAGTCATGATGCATACCAATTGGCTGATGTCTGCCGCATACAGATGTTCAATGAGCTCACAAAGTGTCATACGGCATGCATCATTAATCTCAGTTTATAGCTGTCTGTCTGTCTGTCTGTCTGTCTGTCTCGATTTCCTCTTGTGGCACATGTGTCATTAGGGGCTCAAATGGATTTAAAGAGGGCATTTGTATTTGTGCTGTTTGTGAACATTAGTGTTGTAAATTCACTGCAGCACACGTTACAGTACGCCTTCATGAACACCCCTCCTGTCACTAATGTCTCTGTAATACATGAGGAGTACGTGTTAGCTATGAGCTGAGCTGTCTGCTCTGGTACAACTGGAGCTGTCAGAGGTGAACTGTTTACGAAACAAACACAGGCCTCTGTTTGAATGATTTGAAAGACATATAAGAAAAAGAAATCTTAGGATGCAAACATTGTTGCTTATGCATGCAACAGTTATTGAAGTGGGGCAGTTTAGCCTTGTCTGTGTATGTTCGATTAAGAAGGGAAGACAGAGAGAATGAAGGAAAGAGAGACAGAAAGAAAGAGGGAAAAACATAAGGAGAAAGAGAGAGAAAGGGAGACAGACGGAAAGACAGAAATAAATAAATAAAGAAAGAAAAACGGAAAGAAAAATGGACGGAAACAGACACAGACAGAACAACAGACATCGGAAAAGATTGAAAGAAGACAGACAGAAAGAAAGAAAAAAAATAAGAAAGAGAGACAGCCTCTCATCATACAGGTGAATCATCAGTCTAGTGAAACACAGATATTCAGACTTTCACTGGTGAGCTCACTGCATTATCACCATCCACCAGTGGTGGAATGTAGCTAAGTACATTTACCCATCAACAATTTTGAAGTATTTTACTTAAAAAATGTAATTTCCTGCTACTTAATACTTCTACTCCACTGCATTGCTTTGCTCAAGGGGCACCTCGGCAGTGCCCAGGAAGCTCCCATGGACCTATAATACAAAAACATAATCAAGAAATAAATTATAATAGTTATCATTAAGACATTCTCTAACCCCACAGGGGGATTACACAAACCACCCAGAAGTATATAACGTTAAGTATGAACAAAATTTAAGTGATGAACCCAATAATTGATCAGTAATTATATCAGACTTACTTTTGGTATTTTGAGTATATTTTGATACTAATACTATGAAGTTTTACTTAATGAACATTTTCCATGCAGGACTTGTCACTGAGTATTTGTGCTCTGTGGTATTTACTTTTACTTGGGTTAAACGTCTTCCAGCACCCACACCTACGCATTTATGGCCGACTTCTTTGTTTCATTATTGTGTCTTTGTTACACTGTGTGCTTGAGGACACTGTTCCCTTCAAGCCTCGACATGAATGGGAACAGTTGATTTCCTAACAGCGTAATTACACCGCTCACAGCTGTCAAAACATCACCACTGAAATGTTTTTTTTTATCTATAAACCAAACCGACCAGCGAGCATTGAAAGAAGTACACAAACTGGCAGATTTGTCATGTTGCTGTGGTTTGTTACTTTCACAACTTCATTTCATGTTGCGATTGTGAACCTTTTGTTGGTATCAAGTTTTATTCTAATAAAACTGACGTCTCATGCTGTGTAAAGTAGTGCAGGAGGAGCAGTGTTGTGGGAGTCTATACGTGCAAATTTGTGCAGCATGTGTGCAGTAACCAATAATTTAGATTTCACCTTTACAAATGAATGTTTTTAGAGGAAATAGCCAGGAAAGGATTTCAAAGAAGGAAAGAGAGATATGGAAAGTTAAATAAAAAAGAGAAAGAGAGAGAGCGTGTAATGATAAAGATTGGGCTAATGTCCTTTAATTGTGGCTCTTGTTGATTTCATGACCATATTTTATGCCGAGCAAGCTCCTCCTGACTTACTCTTACTTATGGCACAACACTCATCATACATTAAATGCTTTTGAGTGTAATTGAGACTACTTAAAAGTTCTCTTAGTCAAATCTTGATGGATGAAATGTTTTTTTACACACCGTACTTCTATACTTAATAGAATTTGTTTCTGAAAATATAAATGAACTGTTGCAAACCACTTGGTGGATATTCTGCTTTAAACACTTCTGAAGTTTTCATTTTTAAAACTGAAACGCCTCAGACACTTTTTAAGACTCAAGTCCATTCTGGTGAAATAAATAAATAAATTGCAATAATAATAGTATCTTCAAAGCCAAAACTTAATTTCTTTAGAGGGGGGGGGGGGTGTAAATAACATCTTCAAAGCCCAAAACTGCATTTCTGCCGGCAGAACGATTAGGATTCCGCTTTTAAGAGGAACGAAGAGGGAGGCTGATGTAAGCTTGCAGGGGTAGAGCAGGAAATTGCACAGTGTAACCCCATTACCACCCTGCAGGACCTCCATCACCATTTGTGCTGACTCTCTATACAGCCAGGAGGGACGAGGGAGTAGCACCCTCCTGTGGGAGGAGAAGGGAGGACTCCTCTCAGCTGTGAGGGGCGGGCTCACTGCCCAGTTTATGTAATAGGACATGGCCTGTTTGTCTCTAATCTTAAAGTGCTGGTGGGGGGGGCGAACGGAAATTTTAATCCAAGCAGCAAAGTTACAGAGAACCTGTTATATTTCCCTGAACACAACCACTTTCAGTCTCTTTTCTTTCTTTATTGGGTTAGGAGCTGCACTTTTGGTTGCCAAGTCCACTTATGATTTATTAAATATCATGGTTTCTCCTGCAGAATCACTCAGTAAGTTGAATTTCATGTGAGACTCGTGAAACATCAATAACTGTAATTTAAAGAAAACATATGATGCACATTTGGGGTCATATCTTTAGTCATCAATACTGACTTACATATGGATGTTGCAATATTGCTGAAAAACAGCATAAACTCATCTGCAAATAAACCTTTTATCAATGTATTATGTCTAAATGTCCATTTATGCAAGCCTGTCAAAGTAAACAGGCTTGCATAGCCTTTTTTTTGTAAAATGTCAATAAAAGAGCGTTAGAAAAACAGATATGACCAGACTTTTACATTGATTGTAGAGAATAGAAGAAGAAAAAAACCACATTTCAATTAAAACATCCCCTCCACTGAAGGAAAGGCCTTTCATTTCCGGCTTTAACTGACATGAGGGCAAATTCTGTCTTTTCAATTCACAATAAGTAGCTTTCAGGAATGTTCTGATATTTAAACATTTCTACCTTGAATCCATTCAGCAATGCAGTGTTTTTTTGTACGTACTTTGGCACTTCTCACTTGTATGATAATATGACAAAAGACTGCCCTTTAATGTACTATACTCTGTCCTTTCTGCTTGGTTTGAAATAACTGAAACATCTTATATGTCTATGCACGAGCTCTTTCACTGTGTTGTTTTTTAAAATTCTAAATGGCATAGCATCACTGTGTCTGGTCTCTTTCTATAAATATTGGATTTTTTACAGTCCCAAAGGTTTCTAGTGGTGGGATCTTTTGTTTGGTTTGGGAACCAAGATTGTATGGGTAGAGTATTAAACGCACTACACAGTTTAAAATATAAAAATAAATAACCCACAATTCAACGCAAATACCAAATAGCTTGGGAAATTAAATGAAATGAAGCAATTCATCGTGTGGTTGGATCTGGAGACAAAAAAAAGGTTTTATTCAACTTCTTCTTCTCCTGTAAAGTGACTTTGTGTGTTTGTTTCAGACAGTGGTGGGAATTAACTTAAAACATTTACACAAACAATGAACTTAAGTACAATTCTAAGGTACTTTTACTTTACTTAAATATTTCCATTTTATCCAACTTTATACTTTCATAACAATTGTCTGAAAACTTCACTTACAGGTTGCTTTGTAGTTTCAGATATATAATACAACATGTTATCAATACATAGATTATGATTTATTAGCATTATAATTCAATATTTTTCCGACAGTACAAATATACTGCAAAAGTACAGTAATGTACACATTAATGCCTCAATAATTCTGCATAATGAGTACCTTTACTTTTTATACTGTAAGTATATTTGCTATAAATATTTAAGGTAGGTAAGTAAAAATTTCAAAAACTTTTTTTTTATTACTGTGTTATAACACATTACCTTTGTAGTCCAATCACTATCTGTGATTATGAGCGACTCTCATGATGTCATCAAGTATAAAGTGTGGAGCTGCTCCATCGACAATCAATGGGGGACTGATTTGGTCTGATTCTAATCATTAAAATATGACAGGGAGAATCATGTTACACTCAGCAGACTGAACGAAGCAGTGAATGCCAGCACATCTTTTTTTCAGCTGAACGAGGTTCAGAGAAATAAGATTAACCAGTGAGATTTGCACTATTGCCTTATCACAATAGACAAGTGGCCTTTTCTTAACTGTTAGTGAAATCAGAATCTTGAATATTACATTGATTTTGCAGCCGACTTTGTGGGGGTGTTGGAGCTGGAGATCTGAGTAGAGGTAAACTCAGCAGCGGGTCTTGCTCCTATCACCTCAGCATGGGTGGAGGCAGCAGCCGGGACACCTGGGTCTACCTCTGCTGTCGTGGAAGTCCCAAGCACTGATGGGATAACAGGACCATGGAGCCAAGCTGCTCGTCCTCCTTAATCTGGTACACTCGTTTCCAGTCCAGCTCTTCTATCATCCTCATGTCGCAGTCAGATCCCATCTGCTACGGTGGCCTATCTATTAATGAGGGTGTCATCCGCCACTGAACATCAAGCTTTGCATGCAGTAGGGTAACAAAGGGTAATGCATCAGCAACGGCAAGGTTAACAGACATATTTCTGCAGAAAGTGTCAAGCGTTTTTTTGGAGTCAGAATACATAATGGAAATCTCACGCCACTGCAACCCATCTGCGTTCGTCTAGAATCAATTTGTACAGATCAAATATATCTGAAATGCGAGGAGAAAAAAAAGCCTGCTGCCATGCATGGGCCACTTTATATTGTCTGTGACCTTCCACAAAGGAGCTCTTCACTTGCACAGAGATGAGCAAACAGCCCCGTGTTTGGAATAGCAGTTGAGCTAAAATGCAATATTTTTTGACACAAGTCAGAACGCTGTCACTGTTGGAGGAAATCCATAACAATTGAAATATTATGTGCATATAAAAATATAGTCAGGGGAGCACAAAAGGAAAGATGACAAATGTAACACCTGACAGCTGTGTTCTCCATAAAACTCTTTGTTTCCTTCTAAAATATATATGTAACAATGATTAAAGCAAAACTGATATGACACAAACCCTCTGAAGACACAGAAGCTGCAGTTAATTGTCTCGTGATAACTGATGTTAACATGTGAAAATTAAACATAAGACACATGTGACATCCCTGGAGACACTCATTGTACACTAATGTAGCCCAGAAACACATGATGATAATGAGTTTCTATGGAACCTTTGATGTTATTATGCGATCTTTTCTGCCTTTGTTCCAGTCACTCATATTATTACATATATGCTGCGCATTGCATAAGTGGAGCAGCGAAGACGTGCAAATGCGCTGCATGAAATGATAAACTCCCAAGAGGTGTAAGCGAGTGTATATGTGTGCATGATGGATAATGTATAGGATCATTATACCCACACTATTTTCACGACTGAAAACATGCCTTAATGCCGTACAATCCCATTGACGTATATTCAGTAATATACAGTGAGATTAATGCATTCAAAAGCTTTTCAGGAGATAAAAACTTTTTTAAAAAGTACATTTTCCTGTCTGTTATTCTACAGCACATATTTGGATAGTGCAAGAGAGAGAATTGGTCAGGGTAGCGCCTCTTCAAAAGTTATAATGACTTTTATTTTGATGCTACATACACACAACCTGGACCGGATTTGTCTCGGTGCACGTTGTATCCAAAGTATCACTCAGTTCTTGCACACTTTCCCTTTTTCTTCCTCATCCCAAAAGTGTCACCTTTAGATAAGCCTGGGGATTGAAAAGACTTGAGAAACTGACACTTGAGAAACTGACAGCACTGTCACGCTCCAGATCTTAAGGAAAATGGTGCATACTGAACATGCATCATAAAAAAAAGGTCTACGTTGGCTTTGAAAGGATGCACCTTTTTTTAAATCAATGCCAGTGAGATTATGCTCAGTGTTGAAGGTACAACATGCACTGGCTTGCACCATATTACCACCAACATCCATCTCCTCCTCTGCCACAAGCCTGGACAAGGATTTATTTTTGCTGATGCCACAGCCTCACCTTGCTATCCGTGCATCGCAACAGGTGGGAATTGTCAAAACAGGTAGCATATGTACTAAAAAACTATATTTGTTCCCTGCCGGGGGGCCAAATAGTTGCCTTGACTACCCTCCTGGCACACCAAAACAAAATGAATTTGCAGCGTACACTACTTCAAACCACAATATAAATTGGATGTCAATGTAACTGAACAAAAAATACATTTTATAAGTATATTTTTATATCAGCCTTGTGTCTTCTTTGCAGAAATAACCAATGCCATATGGTACACTTTGTGCAATGTATCCTCATATTCCAGCAACACGTCTCAATTTCTGCTCATTACATGCAAACAGCCTTTTAAATTAAACTTCCGTCTTCAAAGGAAACAACTTAGTTAGGTTGTGGCAACAAATTGGTTAGGTGAAGGAAAAGATTGCGAGTTATTTAGTTAGGTTAAGTAAGAGATGTAAGAGGCGTTAGCTTCTCATTTCACAGTGACCTTGAACAGCCTCCTGGGTGAAAAACTATTTTTATGTTTCAACCATTCACCTCCACTACCACGTCCTGTGTGGGATAACATAGGCGATGATTTTATAGAATGTCTACAAATTCGAGGGCATTCATCTTCGTTGAGGCAACAAAACTACTTGGTGAAGGTTAGAAAAAGCATCATGGTTGGTGTTTAAAATAAAAAAAGTACATGGATAAATAAACGTATAATTCCAACATTTTTCCCGGGCCCTCAGTTACACACTACGGGGCAGTGGTAATGACAATGTGACATAGCGACCCTTGACACACACACCTGAATATGTTTTTTGGCTTTTTGGGCCCCGACGTGCTGCCTCCTTCTCATTGTTCCTTAATGGCCTTTTTCATTTCTAAATTCCACTTGCCATAACTTACATAAGTGCCTTGTAATATGGTCTTTCATTGTGGTCACTTTTGTTGACACTACTTGTTGTTGTAGATTCCTCTATAAAGTAAAAACCAGTTTACCATCACCTGTTCATTGTGGGGGTGGGAATGTTGCTTTTTTTGCAATTAATGTGAACTGTGAAATTCAATAAAAAGAACTGGGATTATGAGCTCACTTACTGTACCCATAAAGCCATGTTATTATCTGAGGGAATTGAAAACCAGCATGGTCTTTAGCTGCTGCTCGTCTGGTTCTCTGTTTGATGAGTTGTGTATCGGGGTGACCTTGTGCTTATCACCATCCTAAGATGCCACTTGGACACCTGTGGATTTGCTGTAGCTCTGAACTGGTTTTCATCTTTCATGATACATTCAAAGCAGTGGAGGGTGTAAAAACAGCAGGCGTTAGAGTGCGTTTAGTGGAGAGTAGCCCTAGGTGAACAGGGTAAAAAAAATGACAAACTAATAAATAATGCCATTTAATTACTTACTTTAAGAGATGTCTTTTTTTGCATTAGAGGTTTTGTGAAAATTAATGATGAACGTGACTACAAAATGAAACAAGAATTTTGAACCTGGCTTTCTCTAACGATCAGATTTCTGTTCTGGAAATGTGTACATATTAGAGCATATCACATAAGATAATGCCTCATTTGCATATTTAGAGTCACAGGTTTTTAATCGAGGTAACTTTGGATCTATTTTCATCTCTACATAAATAAAAAATATATTGTCAACAGTCATACAAAAAAAAATATTTTTGTGAATTTATTTGGAACAAATATGTTCCATAAATCAGATTATGAATGCTGAATGAAATGCTTTAAAAAACCTTCAGAATATAAATAGGAATGAAACTATCAAGAGTATGAGGAAAAATAAAACTCTATTTTGATGAAACGGCCTTTATATATAACATCACATACATTTCACTACAGGCGTATATGGTGAAACAGTTAACTCATAGAGATCACCTTGAAACTTCCCCAGTTGATTACTGACGGACCCATTTTAACAGTAGATAGCTAAACAGAAAGAGTTGTTCATCTTGAGAACTTCAGTGCATTGTCAGAGGTCAGCCGTATTCCAAAACCAGATGTGTCCTAATTTACGGACTGCCGGACCATTTTGCCTAACAGCTGTGAGTACTGAGCCTTTCCTATTAGGTGTACATCCACAGCTGGGGAGGAAATGGACCGGTCAGGTGAATCCACGTGAAAGTTACTAACCTTTAAGGCTTTAACCTATTTCATCCAAATTAATCTTGATGGAATATATTAAAAGAAAGGGAAAGGGCAGATTTCTTCTTCAACAAATATCTGATTTTATACAAACAAATGGAAAAATCTGTACATACATACATGTAATAGTGATTGTAACATCACAAATTAGAGTGAACAATATGTTTACCCGTGCCTGATTTACCCAGAATTCACTTGTTTCAGCTGGAGTAAAAAGCTTGTCTCCATGCGCACACTCTGCGTGAAGTCTCTCGCGGCTCCACTTGATGGCAGTGGAGCATCAGTCGTGGCGATAAGCACAAGCCTCCTTTTCTAGTCTGCATCATTAAGACCCTGCACAAAACAAAAGCACAGCAAACAAAAAACCGGCGCTGCACCTTCCTCTCATTATGAACAGCACACCCACACTGGCCCGAGTGGCCCACAGGTGCGTTTTCTTGGCTCTGGCTTTGGCTCAATCAGCCTCATGAAATACTTTCCACAAACGCAAGCAACTTCTGTAACCTTGGACAGAATATATCAGCAAACGAGGTATGCTGTTGGGAACTTTAACAACGAGACCATAGGTCCTCTGCCAGGCACTTACTGCGCTTATTGCTTTCCTTTGGCACCACATATTAGTGACATTCTCAAAAATCGTCTCGATTTAAAGAAAGCATTCTGTTTTTCTTTTTGCAAGTTATGCCCCCAAGAGCACGTCTCATACATGCTAGCGAGGTAGTATGAAATGTAGGCCCTGGTCCTGGAGTAGAATGCACACAGTCTCAAGAGCATTTGTATCAAGCTCTGCGGCTGCTATACCACGGTAAAAATGCATAAACAGTATTTATTGCACGAGAGATAAGTTCCCATGCGATGGCTTACAGACGACTGCAAATAATTGATTCTTATCGAGCTCCACGAGAAACGCAAAAGTCCTGAATGCTATATGACTCATTTCGTCCCATTCTGCAGTCACATGGCAAAGTGCGTTGACCTTTCAGGGGGGCGAAATTGGGACTCCTGTTGTGATTCCAGTAAGCATCGCGTGGGGAGTCTTGTAGCGATTCCGGTGGATTTCTGCATTATTGAGAGGCCTGGAGTCTCAGACTGGAGGACGGTGAAGGCTGTTAATTAAACCACTGTGTTAACTCTCAGGAGCTTTACTATCAAAGGTTGGCACGCACAAAGAGCCATGGTGTCACTGTATATGTGAATACACATTTTGAATAGTAATCAAAGCACCTAAAACAAAGGCAAGACCAGCAGTTTTATTTAAAGAATGTGTTTTTAACCTGAAATAATAAAAATAATCCTGCAACCATCTCAAAACTGTATTTCTTGTAACATAACCCGAGGAAGAAAGGAAGGATGCTGCAGAACTCAACTGGGCAAGACGTATGTTCTGAGTCCGAATGGAATCAGCTGAGCTAACATATCTGATTTTACTGCTCTCCACGTCAGTGCGAGTAAGTCACCCTACTTCTTGAAAAGACACAGTCGGATTGGAGCAGCTCTCGGCTGAAAAGAGACGGGAGAGGGAATTAGCCACGCAAGTAGGCAGGACCGTATTAAAAATTCTCCCATCTACTTCCTCATTCCCTGTGATGTCGTTTGATCTCCCCCCTTTTATTTTCCATGCCCTCGTTTTTTACCCACCGTCACTCTCTCATTTCCTCTATATATCTAAAAAATAATAATAAATTCTCGAAACCCATGGAAGTATTGTGCAGTTTCAGGGTTCCCAAATGGACTTTAAATCATCCAAAGATCACATCTCAGGAGGAGAATTCCAGTCATATCTAGGCTCCTTTTGTTTGGTAATGGACAGGTAATTCATTCTGTGGATAAGATGGGAGAAAATGTAATTGCACTCTTGCCTGCCCTTTAGAATAAAATCAAGAAAGTGGTGATATTGCTGATATAGTACACTTACGATTTAATGAAATTATATTATCTAGATAACTAAGATTTGTGAAATTAAAGTGAGAGTCATAGAATGTTAAGATTTGACCATAGACAGAAGTTAGATAGTTATAAGAGTAACACTTTGTCTTCCATGTATTTCCTGAATACGCTGGCTCAAACTTAACTCCGGGGTGAAAAGATGTGTCTGCAGACAGTGTTCTCCACCTGGAGCTAAAGTGTTTTTATAAGATAGCACTGTTATTTCCTTAAAAAAAAAAAAAAAAAATGTTATGCCCGCCTTCATATCTGCTCAGTTCAGGAATATTAACTGTGAACACCTGCACTTCCTGCCTTCAAAGGATGAGTCATAACCACCTCTGTGTCTGGCTCTGGCCAACACAAGTATGAATTGATAAGTAAGGCAAATCGGAGATTGGAAAGTACAATGTTGATACTTCATTAACTCTGATGTAAAAAGAAGTAAATGTTTGATGAAGTGGCGTTTAACTCTTAGGTGGAAACCTTTTGACTTTGCAGCCTTGTTGCAAAAACTTCCACCTAAACCAAAGCCTAGGAGTAGCGCAACTCCAAATATAAAGTATTGGTAGAAATGCCTGAAACTTTGCTATTTCTTTCAGTATAAATGTTTATTCTTATCCTTGGGAACAGAAATTTGACAAAATATTATTAACTTGAGCCTTTAGCTCAGCTTATTTGTCCTATGCTTTCACAACATCGCATGGCCATCATCAATGAATGCAGATGACTCAGTCAAAATGGTGTTATTGTTTTCAGTTATTACCGACAGTTGTATTGTTTTCACCTTATGAGTCTCTTTGTGTGCGTCATCATGGCAGCATTTGGTCCTGGAGACATCCGCTGCAGCTTGGACTAGCACAGAAGAGGTTTTGGGAACAGTCTGTATTATGGAAATATTTTTTCAACTCAATACTTTTTAAAACTTAACATGTGTGTAGTTGAGATCAAAATGGAGGCTGGGTTTGTAGATGGGCGTGGTCTGAGCAAACATGACTGAGGTAAGGGTTGGGAAGTGGGGGAGTAGCCATGGCTCCAACCCCTCCCCCTTTACGCCTCAGGCATGATATGGTTACACAAAGATTCACAGGTGCGTAGTAGAGATCGAAATGAAGGCCACTTTCAAAGATGGATGTGGTCGAAACTATTGCACTGGAAGTAGGGGGGACAAAGTGGGTTTTTGGATTTCTATTTTTTGGCTGGTGTGATCCCATCACTAGATGGTCTATAGTTTTTGTTTCGTATCCCAGTCACTTGATCAATTTGAACACTTTCGCATTTTAGGAAATATGCATTGGTTTGGATTGATCATCTAACTCTTGCGAAGGAAGCTTATTGACAAAAATGTCAAACTAATGTGCATCTTTTACATAAGCCTACAGTTGAGTAAACATCTTAATAATCTAATCTTTTGGGTGTTCTGTGTCATATGGGATGTTTGAAAGAAAGCTTGGATGTCAGCTGGGGTTGGCTCTGTAGTGGCTCTGTATTTGAATAATTTAATGCTGAAACCAACCTTAACCTATTATCAACAGATTACATTGAATAATGTATAAAGGTCTGAGATGCATGTGGTTTAAGCTTGGTGATGGGCTAGATATAGGGTCAAGTTGAGGTTAACCAGTTAATGGTTAAGGGGTGTAGTCTTGAAGGATGTGGAAAATAGTCAAGAGACATCTTGCTGGATATCTTATATTAATATCTATGACTTGATGATTTACTATCAACACTGTAACATTGGCTAGGTTTACTTTTTCAACATTGATTCGTAAAAAAATAGCAATCTTGTCTGTTTGATAAACGTTTAAAGGACTCATAAATAATGTGAAATACTTTATCTTGTGCTACTCTGTGCAGGCTTGCTATAACAGAAAAAGGGCCAGCCTACAGGGGGCTTCTGCTGGATCACAAAAAGAAGTCTGAAAATCGTCACTTTTTTTTTTGTGGCATATTGGCGTAAGTTAATTCCATGCCTCCTTCTTTTCTCCATCTGAATTTCATTGTGTCAGCCTAATCAGCCAGAAGCAGAAATGATCTGCTAACATTTCATTTCTCCATGAATTTTTGATTGTCAAAAATTGCCCTAAGGGAATGAACTGCGCCCAAGGTTGGGTTTTGATTTGCGATTAAACTATCAAGAAATCAATTTCGTCTGCTTTGAATAATTCAGGGTTTAATGGAATGAGAAATGGCAAAAAAAGGGGGGCACTGGCTATGAGATGGTCTGAAGGGTGTGTGTAAGTGTGTGTGTGTGTGTGTGTGTGTGTGTGTGTGTGTGTGTGTGTGTGTGTGTGTGTGTGTGTGTGTGTGTGTGTGTGCGCTGGAGGGTGGTGGATGTGATGTGGGGGGTTACGCCACTCAAAATGAAAGCAGGGCCCTGCGATGTGGTGCAGAGCGGCCGGGGAGTTGCTGTCATTTCACCTGTGCTGCTGGCGCGGCATGTCAATAAGGTGTCTGCGCCAGTGATTTGTTGGTAGCAGAGAGTCCACTGGAAAATACGTGGGATTACTTATAAAGGCAGGAGTTACTACCCTCTCGACTTATCTCCTTTTCTTGTAGGATTCGAAATAGATCTTGTATAAAACGCAGAAGGAACATTTCCAGATTTGTGCCGTAATTGGTCTCAGAAAAGCTCTCACTGATCATTTTTTACTCCCCTCCATGAATCTTAAGTGGTGATGTTAGCCCCAAGTTTAGACGCTAATAAGGAAAACAAGATCGACAGAAATAGGGGAGCAAAAGATGATAGGAAAGGGGCTGAGTTACTTCAGCGACTGAAAGAGGTTATTCATAGAGAAAGGGCAAATTTAGCCCAACTCCCAAATGAGCTCCTGATGGCGAAGGTTCAGAAAGACCTTTTGATGCCATCTAGTTGCTCCAATTCCCTAGCAGCGTCCCACTGTGACATGCACAGATGTGTCATTGCCTGCTCTTCAATAAGAATGGCGGCTCTGGTGTTTTCCTTGACAAGACACAAATAAATGGAGCTGCACTGACTGCATGCCGCCCGACCTGACAGTTGTTGAATTAAAGAGGGGGCTGTGTTGTCGGAAGGCTCAGATGGCTGGTACCAAACTGGAGCCGGCAGCTTTACTGTAGCTCTGGTGGAGCTTGTCAAAAATGTTCTGCGTTTTATTTGAAAAAAAGTTAGCAAGCTAACTCCAACAGGCTAACTTTAGTTGCGTCAAGTGATCTTTTGCTTATCTTTTTTTATTTTTTCATTTACATCTCCAGGACTGCTGAGTTATTGTGATGTTGAATGATAGAGGACGCTTTGAGAGAAAGATTCCCAAAGCATCCTATTTTAGGGCTAATTACTTTCTAGCTAGGTAGCATCTCAACAGAAGTTGACATAGCCTGCTGAGATATTTTTGAAACATCCTCATTAGTGGGTTTCACTTGCGAAATATAGTTACAAGCTATAGTTGACTAGACAAGTTTGTTGACAGCGAGTAGGTCACAGTCACTATGTGTGTTTTATGATGTGGAGAGGTGGTGGTCATGCTGCTATCTGGATCAGGCTTGTAGAGGACTTGAGTCAAAACAGATGATGTCAAACTGTCCTTATAAAGCACTTAAGTGTCAAAGGAGGCTGGAGCAGTGGACAAAAGAATGGTGTAGACCAGGCGGCAAACTCTGGCTCTGTAGTAAAGCTAAGGCTGAAGTGCCTTTAACTTGCATTCTTTTTAATGGCCATTAGGAGGCGACTCAGACTGCAAAAAGAAAGCCATTTTTAAAAGAGATGTATGAGAAAATGACCCTACTTCTTACTTTATTACCTCAGTAAACATTGTAAACAATGCAAAATTGACCTTAAAGCAGGTTTATGCTTTAAGACTTAAGGCTACTTTGAGACTACCTTATAATTGGCAGGGAGCACCGGGGTTGTCTTTTCCTAAATCCGTATGAATACTTCTTCACATCTTTGACATGAAGTTTTCCATCGAGGTCAAAGAAAAGTGTTTAGGGAAAGATAAAAAGATATATTTTGGTCTTTTCGCTGGAAGGGCTTCAAAACCCCAAAATCAAGATGTCGACTGCCAACATGCGGAACTCAAGGCTTTAAAACGGCAGTTCCCAAACCAATGGGTGACATTACGGAGAAGACATCCATTTCTAATATACAGTCTGTTGCCTAGACTCAGCATTAACATGAAAAAAACACTGTGGTCAAGAGGAAGACAGTGAAAGTAAATATTCTCAATGAGTAGGCTAGACATTTTTTCAAGAATATTTTGTTCACAGTATTCACAGTAGATGCATGTAAATATATATTGACAAGCAAGTGGAGAGGAAATAAGAAAGTCTGCTATGAAGCTATAGTATATACCAAGTGGTCCCTTGAGCTAAATGCCAGCGTGCTATCATGAAGAAATGCAAGAGGTTCACCTAAGGGATTAGGATTAATTCTCAGGGAACCATTAATCCATCCAATAGTTTATAACATATCAAGTTTGGGCCAAAGTGGTGGACTGACATTGTAGAACAACGCCACAAATTGGCCTAATCCACTTCTGATGTGTCCTTGAGCAAGAAACTGACTCCTTATCTGCTGACAGTTTCACTACTCTGTTGCTGACCTCTGACCTCAATCCTCAAGAATGGCAAAATGCCCCCGCTACTAACTCAGTCAATAAAGTATCACAAAAAAGCTATTGCTCCTTTTCCAGTGACTACATTGTTAAGAAGTAAACCTTTCATAGTCACTTATGAGGGTTTTATCTTGATGACCATTCATTTCAGAGAAAATTATTTTGCTGTTTGACAGGAGCATTTCCTTCCTTCACCTGTAGATTATTTCCTTTTTCAGTGGTTTTATCCATGATTATTTCGGTCTCCAAAATATCTATCCTGCATTTAAATTCCTCTGCCTCCTAACCCTTCTTGTTAAGGTGCCTACGTATATGCATTGAAGTAGACCATTTGGAGCATTTGCCGTGGGAGGATAACTAGCAGAGAGTCTCATTTAAATTCACACTTTTGGAATATTTCATGACTCAACTTGTGACCTCTTGTCAACGTTTTTTTCCTCGCTCTTGATTGTCGAGGCTACAATGATTCAAATCGAGGAAGGAGTGCAAGCTTTTATGGATGCCGAGTATATGAATGCGAAAATTAGTGATGCAGCTCAAGAAGAGTTTGGGAAATAGGACTGACAAGGAGTGTACACATCATCAAACTGAGACTGACTGCTTGAATAATTGGTTTGTACCTAATTATATTAGAGTGCCCTCTTGGGTGTGTGTGTGTGTGTGTGTGTGTGTGTGTGTGTGTGTGTTTGTATGATTACTTGTGCAGAGCGGTGTCTGTGTGTGTGTGGGGGGCTTTGCTTCGAGAGAACCCGCGGATTCTCTTTCTAGTGGGAGCTTTCCATCGAATTCGTGGAGCAATTTTCCAGGAGCGCAATTACATTTTAAAAGTTTACAATCACGTTAGGGAGCTGTGGAGAAAGAGGGGAAGCGCTGGAAGGGCGACCTGGTGGCTTTTGTTCCGAGGCTGTGATAAGAATGCAGCCTCTAAGTGAGTTGAATGAGAAATAGCGTCGGCACAGCTGTTGTTCCATTAAAGGCACCCCAGAGGAGGCTTTGGAGGGGGTCCGAGAGGATCCGATATGGGCATTGTGCCAGCAGGCCTCGCCGCATCTGTTAGCGATTCTTCAATTGGTGACAGATCCTGTCATTTGGTGTTTGACCATGACCTATAAAGATTTGTTAACATCTTAAAAAGGTCACTCACGTGTGTATGTGGACATTCCAGCAGTGCATTCATTCATTCATTCATTCATTTGCTTTGGTGGCACTGGTTTCTTATTCTTCCAAGAATTTCTATGACAACAACACAGCTCTTTGTATTTCCCTGGACATGTACCACCTGAATAAGAAAGCAAGAAAAGTAATGGAACATTGTAAAAGAAGTGGAAAAAAAGAAAAAAGCAATATTTCTATCTAGCATGTGTTGCATTCAAGTGCAGGTGGATCTTGTTTACTAGCCTGTATGGAACTGTTGATCCTATATAAGTGCAAGCTCCCACAGGAAAATGGGGAGCTTTGCATAGCTCAGACGAGAGCTACGCGGCAGAATGTGACCTGAATGTAAATATTTAGTGTCATCCCCTACATAGTGCCTCAAATGTTGAATACTTAAAAGTGGCTACAATCATTATTAATATAATATCATTGGTTCAAATGACCATGTATAATGTAAAAGGAGACTCTCAGATGGGTATTATTAGATAAGTATCACCCAACGCTGTAGTTCCACTCAGTTCTATTTGGCAATTTAGTGTTTTTTTTGCTCATTATTTCGGTTTTTCAGCATCGTTGCTGATTTGCTTCCCCTCCACTGTTTCTGTGGTGTTTTCAGCCAGAAAACTCAGTTTGGCAGCTACAGAGACATTTTTTTCCAGCTTGTTCACGCTGACCCCCAGTGGCCAGCGTGGCCAAAAAAGTCAGATTAGTGCATCCCTACTTTGAACTGAAAAAGGTAGACATATTTTTTCTAAAAGGAGCAAAGCGGTTGAAATTGATTGTTTGAAAGCAATAATATGCAACCAAAAGTCCCAATGGAAACAAAGAAAACATAAGACTGTAAGAGGAAAAATGCTTCTGGTAATATACTGAAGAGAAAAAATGTTTAGAAAGTGTAAATTATTTGCTGATTCATCATCGAATTCCCCTGAATGAAAAACTTTAAATGCCTTAACTGATTACAAATACACATAAAACTCCAGAGAACAAAATCAATAATTATAATAATAAGCCCTCTGAATATTGCAGTATCTAAGTGCTAAACAGAATGTGAATGTTTTGAACAAGTTTCTCCTACTTTAGTTCTGTGTTCATGCAGAATAGCTCAGAGAAGAACTCAAATCCATTTCTTAGTCAGACTGCTAAAGACATCCATGTCAGGAGACACATTCATTTTTCCACACACACACATTCACTTCTTCAGCCCCTGCGACCATGTATCTGTTCCAGCATGTAACAGAGATCTCTTCCTATGAGTAATTTCTTTGTCGGCTACTTATCTTGATTTCCCCTCATGTCGGAACAAAACAGTGAGCCTAGCATGGAACATATCCTAAATGTGGAAATTAAATCTGACTTGGCTGCCTGAACTCAACTCACCCTTTTATCCTGAAGCCTATTTTTGAAAGTGATAACATTCGTTTTCTTCTTTTTTTCCCCTATTTCTGGTTCACTTTCATTATTTCAATTTTGCAATATTGAATCCAAAGTTAACAGGGATAAAATCCCTGTTGTGCCACATGAAAAATAAATAAATAAAAGTACACAGACGCAAAACTGAGTGAATTGTCTTGTCTGCATTGCTTTTAACAACACTATGGAATTTGGGTAAAATACTGCTTCATCTGCAGTGTCGTTTTACATGTTTACCGCCACAAGCTTGTCATGCATACTGTATTTTCTCTTTTTTTCCCCATAAGACTTTTATACACCAGGGCAAAATCCAATCCGGGAATGTTTGCATGGGTTCAGTGGAAATGAAATTACTCAGTCTAACCATAATGCCTCCCTGAGTGAGGAGCGTGTGGTGTGCACGGCAGGGGATTAGCGGTCGTAATGGGGTTTTTGAGGATGGTCAGGATTTCCGATCTGGAGCGATAGGGTGCCGCGGGTAAACACCAGGCAGGGGACTAGAGGATTTAGCCAGCAAAGGCTTCCCCTCCCTCCCTCCACATGGACCGAGTATCGCCATGTTTTTAAAGTACACCCATTTCCCACGGTCATTTACTCAAGCATCTCCGGTGGGGATTTGGTTATCCTCTCTGAAAGGGCACGGCAGTCTTATAATACTGCTCATACACGAGAGGGGGTGAGAGGGAGGGAGAATGGAATAATGATTCATTGGGAGAGAGAGATGGAGTCACAGAGAGTGCCAGATAAAAAAATAAAAATAAAAAAAAAAGATTGAGTCCTCATGTAACTGTCAGATTATAAAACCAGAGGTGGAAACCAGAATTCAAATGGGGAAGTTGTTTTTTCTTTGGTATTGTAATTTTATGGAGCTTCCACAAAATACAGAAATACCTACCTGTAAGTCTCACAAGTGCTTTCACAATTAAAAAAAATGCCCCCTTAGGCCTAATAATGAAAAAATAATGCCTTTTCAATTATAATAATACTAAGGAAACAAAAGCCTACGCAAAAGCTTCTTCGATAAGGAAATGTATAAAGAGGGTTTTGATGAAAATAAACCAATAAACAAAAATAAAGCCTGCAGGCGTTTTGGTGGTTATTGTTTGACTAGAAAATCTTTGCACAAATACCATTAAGGTTTACAAAAGTGTTCTGTAATATTCAGTCCAGCTGGGTCTCGAAAATGCTTCCCAATCGTAAAAGTTAAGACAGCAAAGAAGTCAAAAGGGCCTGAAGACCAGAGTGTCTGGATTAATCTGCTAAAATAATGTTTTCATTACATCCAGGAACGTTAAGAATGCTCCTGGGTGAACAACTCTCCAGCTCTCTTAAGCCCTAAAGAAAGAGCACTGTCACACCCTGATTGGACAAGAGGAGAAATGCACCAAGCTGCTCTCAATTCTTAATTAGGAGTCAGACCACACAACCTGCACAACAGGTGTTCTGAATCAACTCATCAGGGACTTCTACACCATATAACTATTATAATATACTTTTCTGTATATTTATATTTTAATATCACCTTCATAAACTTCAAAATATGTGTGACCCTATACATTTTAGACGATGCAACTCCACAGCGTCTTTTATTACAGTAAGGCTATCCCAGTCTCCTAAATGCCCACCTCTTTTAAACTCCACACTTTCTTCAGTGTGTAATTCAGGTTTTCTGTTAACAGCTAAAGCCCAAACCAATATATTTTTTCACACTTTGGGAATCTCACTTAAGAGCAGTCATTTTTCATGCATGTATACACACATATGTTTTTGGCATCAGCTCCTCACAATGTAATTTCTTGTTGCAAAAAATCTAAAATCGGGACTGCCAGAAACCAAGATGATATTGCATATAATAAGTGGAAACTGACGGACTGACCCCGCCAATTCCAAAACTGACAATAGAGGGGTACGTAGAGTGTCATAGTTTGAAGCGTAGGAGCACTGACCAAACTTGTTTTTTTGACCCACTGGTGTGAGAATTTGTTGACCTCCACACATCTGATATCAGTTCTTTGGGTTCAAGAGTGTTAACGCATCCCCATTGTTGGCTTTTACTCAGAGGAACCGAGTACTTCTTCCACCACTGTTTCTAATTGTAGTCCAATGTACAACACTGACCACTCTAGTCTCCTCAGCAGGGGGCACTCTCCTACCGTCCCGCCCTTGAGGAGTCGATGCTGCGTTTTATCCTCTGATTGGCTCAAGAGCACTAAAACCACAGATCCCTGTCACAGTGCAACGGCGATACAGCGGCTCACCAGGCGGACATGTTCGGAGACAGATGGAGTCAGAGAGTGTGTCGGGACTGTCTGAGATGAGCTTCACATCTGCCGCTCACAAGGAAATCAGGCCACAGACGGCCGGGGATTACACGGTGGAAAAAATGGAGTCAGTGAGAATCTGAGTTCAACTTTAACCCCAATGACCCGGAGGTAAAAGAGCGCCGGGCGGCGGGGCAGAGAAATGAAGGAGACAGGTCAGGCTGTGAAGTGAAGGAATGCAACCATGCAAGAACGGTGAGGTGAAATTTGACCTAGATGCAGATGAACGCAGTGGATGCTTCTCGAATTTAGGTAATCAAATTAGTAAAACACACTCAACCATTGTAAATGGCACACTTCTCCAACCACAGCCACCATAATTAAATTTAATCAACACAGTGTGCTTGATTAGGTGTTAAGTGTGGGGTTTTGTAAAGCGAAAACATTTGTGCACATTGTCTAGAATGTGCTCAGTGTTCATAGCAGTGATGTTAGACAGAATGAAAACAACACTTTTCTTTAATATCTTGGACTTTGAAAATCGCACCAACACGTAAGCAGAAGCTATTTTGAACAGGCATATTGGTGGGATGTTGGCAAATAAAACAGCCAATAGTCTATCACCACCACACATCCAACAAGACAGTTCAGGCTGATGTGATTCTTGAGGTTTATAGGGACTGCAAACAGCAAACAGGAACACATGCGTCTTGAATGTGGGAGCTGGGAGGGAAAATATATATATGGTGATACTGTGTCACTGTGCAGCATAGAAATGTATTTGACACAAGAATGTTAAGCAAGCCTGAGTTATGGAGTTTATATTTGGGGCACCTGTGATAAAAAATGAAAAGGAATTAATATTCTTCTTCTGCTTTGTTCAGCAGAACGTGACTCATTTCCCTTTGAGTTGTAAATTACCCCACATGCGGCACGTTTCCCTCAAAGCTATTTATGGTAAGCAACCAAAGCAGTCAACAGTCGGGCAGTATTGGTAGTTTGAAGAATGAACAGAGTAGCACCCGGCAGATTTTCACACCCAAACTCATCCGGCCAATCACTGCTGATAGAAAATGTAAAGCGGGGTGGGGGCTTCCCCACTACCTACCCCTCCTTACTCCTGGTGCCATAAACTGTATAGAAAAAGTGGAGGTAGTCATTGTGAAGTCACCCATTGGTTTGTGGACTACAGTTTTGAAGCTTCAAGTTAGGCGATTTGACCATCGCCATCTAGACCTTTTGCAAGTGGTGAACAGAAGTTACCATATTTGGAATGCGGAGGCGTGGCGTAGAGACGGTGTATACGGCTGTGGTAGTGACCTGTCAATCACAGTAAGCCCCGCCCTAAAGCATACCCTGATTTATGGTCTATTTGACTCTAAATGGACCATAATTTACTAAATGAACATCATGCTGTATTGAAGAAGACTAGAAACTACAGATTAAGGCCCAAAACTTATGTTAACAATGTTTATTGAGGTAATACATCAGGTGAGAAGTAGAGCCTTTTTTGTAACCAGAGAAGATGCCCCCTGAGGGCCAGTAGAGAGAATGCAAGTCAACACTTCAGTGTTCACCCGGAGTTCGCCACCTGCTCAGACCACACCCATCCTCAAACTCTGCCTTCATTTTGATCTCAACAACACACCTGGAAAGTCTTCTGATTGCATCTTGCACAGTTTTTATTCTATTGCAGTGAAAAAAATCTGTCCACAGTCAGAGATATAAACAGCTGGCATTGTACTCAAATGTACTCTGGGGCGGCTGTGGCTCAGTGGAGAGCAGGGTCGTCCTCCAATCAGAGGATCGGCGGTTCGATCCCTGGCTCCGGCAGTCCATGTCGATGTGTCCTTGGGCAAGACACTTAACCCTGAGTTGCTCCCGAAGGCTGTGCCATCGGTGTATGAATGGGTGTGAATGATTAGAGAGACCCTGATGGGCAGGTGGCACCTTGCATGGTAGCTCCTGTCATCAGTGTATGAATGGGTATGAAAGGGTGAATGATTAGTAATGTAAAAGCGCTTTGAGTGGTCGGAAGACTAGAAAAGCGCTATACAAGTACAGTCCATTTACCATTTACCATTTACTCAAAAACTTCTATGGTAGTTCCCAGTACAGTAGTCTCTCCAAGACCACGGTTCACCACGATGACTCACTCAAGCACACACAGACTCACAAAGTGAAAACAATACAGGCGTTGCTGTCATGGCTAGTAAACATTGGGAAGCATCCCCTCCCTGCATGCAGCAGCCTTCAGACACATCAAAGGTGATATTGCTCTAATCTGATGAGCGAGTGGTCAGGCTTGGAGTGTGACCGGCTCACAGTGTACTTTTAAGCAATATATGGAGACAGCGTCGCACAGCAAGAGAAAGTGATGGTGACACAAAAATACAACTGTACGAGATAAGATGGAGCAGTTTCAGGCCAAGTGTGGGCACCGAGAAATGAGGAAATGACATTATTCCATAGTCAACTGAGAAGTATAATGCTAAAACCTTTACACACTGTTCACTTGACTAGTCAGCCATTAATATGAATTAGTCCAGATTTTAACATTAGCAACACTTTATCTTCATTTATTTCTTGTGCTGTCCACCCACTTCTGTCTGTTTTTATTTAGCCGCTATTATGCACTAAGCTCTTGACCTTTTTGAACACAAATCTATTTACTTTGTAATGCTATTTGTCCTAATTAAAAAAGTAGAAAGAACAGAACAACCTTCTCTTGCATTTAATTGTAAAGTTTGTGCATGACAAATATTACCAAATTGAATTCTCAGAGACCTGATAAACTAATGAAAGTTCATTATAAATTTGGTTAGCATATTTTTAGCTGCACAACACCGTCAAATAAAGAAAAAGACAATGCATGTGTTCCTACTATGGTGTATTAGGGCCAATGTAGTTAAAAAAACAACAAGAAAAAACCCAATTATGGAGCAGGGGGAGGGGGGAGCAATTTTGGAGAAACAAAACCTGTGGAGATTAGTGTTGAGATGAGAAATGTGGATATCCTCAGGGATCATTTATGTGAAAAGAAGTCACAAACTTGTATAATTAAAAGCCATACGTTTTTGAGAAAAAAAGTAGTGGAGTGCAAAACCATGGTAACTCTAGCCGTCATAATTTCATTGCTCCTAACATAGTGCTATTACGGTAAGGATGGCTTTTTAATAAAGCAAAGGTCCAGAGAAGTTACATAGACATTTCTTTCATGTTTCTTCCTGTGTCACTTAATAACCTAAATAAATGGTAATATTGTTAAAGTTACAGGAAAGTAGAGACAAACACATAATATCTTTGATTACACAAATGTGTGTGTCTTTTATATGGATGGATGAAGGAGAGTCTGCAACAATTTTATTCATTCTGCACTCGGCAGCTTACGTTTCCATGGTGATTAACGGTGGCATCTGTGGTGTGATGATGTAGACCCAACCTTGCAAAGTAAAGATGATTTGTTCCATTTTAAATTTACTACTTTAAACTCAGAGAATATCCCATTTTGTTCCTAATATATTTATGCCTTTTATCCGTGAAATTTTGGAATATCACCCCCTCCCCCAATAATAATAATGAATATTGTTTACAAACAATGGCCATAATACGCCATCATATGTTCCATCTTTCTCTAGAAATCAACAGTTATTTTTTTCCAAACTGTATTTGCAGAGGTAAAAAAAAAAAAAAAAAAAAAGTATATAAAAACTGGATATGTCATATCCCAATTAAACTTTAAACAAATGTGGGCAATAGATACAAAGCAGAGTGAAGGTCACCTCTGTATATCACACCAGTGGCAGAAATAAATAAAATATAGAATAATAAGATACAAGCAGAACTAGCAGTCAGTGTATCCCTGAGCTCCCTATCCATATAATGTAACCCTTCTCATTACTGGCTTTGAAAGATCCTGATGGTTCATTAACAACAGCATTAATAAGTAGTTTGCAGGTCAAGTGTTTGATGCACTTCATCGTCTCAGAAAGTCCCCGGCTTTCAAGCTCAGAGCAGCTCATATGGATTGGTACACGCTGCCAGAGGAGCGTGTTCGAGACAACTAGCTACACCATGACCCTCCTCACCCCAGAGCTCCTGACCAGAGCCCCCCTAATTGTCAGCCCCCCCCCAGACCGTGTTGCCCATTCCAATTAGAGTCCAGCATTTGCATGCTGCTGAGCACAGCGGAGAGAGCTAAAGACGGATCGGCCAGAAATGAGGGGATCAGACATTGGAGTAAAGACATGAAGATAGATGGAGAGAGAAAGAGAGAGGGAGTGCATTTGCTCAGATCGACTGCTTTAGTATCAAAAGTTTTATTGTTTTATATGCTACTTTTACTACAGCTGCCTGGCAATTATACAACGTATAAATAGCATCTGCATTCTCATGCTACACTTCTGCTTTTATATCATATGATTGATAAATGGCACAAAAACATATTCCTCACCATCGTTAACGTAAACCTAGGTGATACATGAGACCCAAGGTATGCATTAAAGGTTAAAAGGGAAATATTGTACTTTTTCCTTCGCTGCATTTATTTGGTTCCTTGCATTAGTTACTTTGTAGAATATATAAAATATATATTTTGCATACAGAAACGAATGGACTTGTAAATTAGGCTGGGGTATTTTGGATGTTAAATGACCCAAACAATATGAAATAGTTACATGAAGCTCCTCCTCGCATGGAGGGTAGCGTTAGCTCAGGCAGAAAACTGAAGTCAGACTCGCATTGACAGGCATCAGCGGCTTGATTCGTTCTTCACCAGCTGCTTGGCTACCAGGATGACTAGTAACGTCCTATCATATCCATGCAGGTGCACAGCACAGACACATTAGCCTGCCAATTCAACACTTAATCTGTTGAGACACTCCTGCTGCCATTTGCAGCTGCAAATCTTATCTTCATGTATGTGTTAATCAAGGGGGGAATCGCTCCTTCCAGCAGAACTCTTGTTGCTGTTGGCTTCAAATGACTTGCATCTTGATGAAATCCAGAGGCAGTTCAACGAGCTGGTGTCACTCCCAGGGTGTCAAATAGAGATGGGCGGTGACCTGTGGTGTCTTGATACTGACGAACAAGGCACCCATAACTAACACCAATGTTAACCCATCCATAGACAGACATAGTATTAAGAGTGAGAATTTTGACCAGTGTGCGAAATACCCGGTTCCAATAAAGGGGTCTTACACAGACTGAATACTCTGCACAGCCTTCAAGATTTTGTGGCTGCAAGCCAATGTAATCAACTGGACTATTCACGCCTTGCACACACATCACCAAGGCTACTACTGTTGACAACAAAGCCACTCATACAGCTACACAACCATGCAATAACTATGTCCTGCAATAGAAACCCCACTGAACGCACTGACGCACACACTTGAACACAACACAAGAACACTTGTGTACTGCTGGACAACATATATATATATAGCGGATCTATAACATCTAAGTCACAGCAAAGAGACTAGAAATCAGAATATTCTATCAACCTTGAGAAAGAATGGACCACAGGGGCCTGATGTTAAAGTAGAAAATGAATTCAACTTCTCAGGTTGCACAAAGTTAATGTTAGTTTTTCTGAACTACACAATATTTGCATTGCAGACCCTTTGAAAACAGCAAGCAACCCGAAGAACTTATGTATTTCCCACACTTCTGAGGGCGTTATCTCGTTTGACATTCTGTCACGCCAGAGAGTCACATGACGTTATGTCCATGTTTCAAGCTTACTTATTTAAAGCAAAACAGTTATGATTTTTTTCTACCAATAATATGTGGTTTTGTTGCTTAAACCTTACCGCCACCACTTCACAATAGCGTTATCTATGACTGTTTCACAAAGTTGACCACACGCAAACCTTCAGAATCAATGTACCACGCAAAAGGCTGTAATATGCAAATCAGTCTCTAAATGAAAAGCAGCGGAGGCTTTTTTACTAACTGCGTAAATTGCAAGACGAAGAATTAGCACTTCAGTCAAGCATAACAGCAAAGTAAAGGCAAAACAGTTAGCAATAACAGCTAGATAACTGAAAACATCCATAAACTAATGCAAACCAAAGATGTCATTAGGCTACTTTTTTATTTGCTACTGACTTCATCATGTAGCCCTGGCATTGGGGTCCCTTGAGAGTCTTCCCAAACAATGCTTGCATTATCGGCTTGGAGACGGACTCATATACACGAGGCTGCAACCTCCAGTTCTGAAGAGTGAAGCCAATAAGGAAGTGTCTAAACCTTGCATTCTCTCTACTGACCAGCAGGGGGTGTTTCCTTTGGTTGCAAATAGAAGTCCGATTGTAAACATGAGTTTATGGTCTCAATCTCTAGTTTCAAGTCTTATTCAATACAGCATGATGTTCATTTCGTAAATTATGGTCCATTTAGAGTAAAAGAGGCCATAACGCAGGGTATGCTTTATGTCGAGGTTAACTTAAGAGTGACAGATACTGGGATCTGTCACTCTCTATGTCATTCCTCAGCCGTTCACATATGGTCACTTCCGTTCATTGGTTGCAAAAAAGCCAAGATGGCGTCAGCCAATACGCTGCACTACGCTGTCACGATGACTACGTCAACTTCCTATATACGGTCTATGGTTTACACCTATGCTTTTAAATTTAGCTAGAAAGTTGCCTGGGATGAAATCCAAACCTTAAAGCTTCTTGGTTGCATTTTCACTGGGCTTATTTTTTATATGATTCGCCTTACATGAAGTGCACATTAGTTTTGACATTTTACTCATATATTTTAGATACTTTTCTTGGAAAGCAGGACTTTTACATGTAAAGCAGTACATAGCTGTATTTCCTGTTTTTACTACGGTAATCATCTCCCAGTGGGAGACGGAGACAAGTGACACATGAGGGAGTGAAATAAAACATAGAGAATAACCAGGGGCTACGGAATCCATTCAGAGGTGAGCAACATCTGTCCCCCTAATAAAAAAAGTTGTGTGAAGAGAGAAATGAAGGACAAAGGTGGATGGGGGAGGGGAGCTGGAGAGCACCATAGAGAGACAGAGAGAGAGAGAGAATGGAGGGAGAGGGCAAATAAGAAATCTTAACACAGAAAGGGGAAGATGGAAGTGGTAATGAATAAGTGCGGGCAGTCAGTGAGTTGTCTGATCAGGAGGACGGGCTCCTATCACACACATGCTGTCAGCGCAGCAAGCGAAGACAGGCCTGATGGATTCGTATGATAGATGTGTGGACGCGTGGAGCCGCGGCCCCAGCTGCTGGGCTTAATGAAATGTGTCCCACTACAAGATAGAGCGCTCTGATTTAAACACATCCTGCCATGCTATCCCTCTTCTCCCTAATACAGCCAGAGAGAGCCACCGCCGCCGCAGCCGAAGACGACGAAGCCGCCACCGGGCCCTTCTCTCGGTTTTGCCTTCCTATTTGAAAGTCAGCTTTTTCATTTGGAACCAATCCGCTGCCTCCAGTCTCTGCTCCCGGAATGAATCACACTGCGATTCTGTGCACCTGTAGATCATTGACAAGTCAAACTTGATCTGAAATGTGCTTTGTTGTTTTTGTTTCAAGCCCCGAGCCTCATCTTCCGCTCCGGTGCACCTTCAGCATTTGTCAGGTTTAAAACCATTCGTTCTAAATCATTATTAGAATGGAATGCTAGACTGTATGAGATATGTATATATATATATTTATGTCGTTAGAACAAGAGAGAGAACAGAAGAAGAGAGCATTTTCTACTTTTATGGCCTCTAATTTTTTCTCCCTTGTTTTCCCTGTATTTCTCCTTCCCCATTTCACATCCTTTTCCTTCACTTCGCCCTCACTCTTCCTGCCTCTCTTCTTTCCCCCTGTGCATGTTTTTCCCCCCAGGGTTCGGTAGTCCTGTTTTTTCTGCAGGAGTTCAGGGCATAAGGCCAAGGAGAGTCCTCGTCAGCCAAGTGTTTATAAAGCTTTCTGCCATGTCGACAAGGACAAGCTGTTTCTCTCCCTCTCACTCTCCAGATCCCCAAATTCCAAACACGGCTGTCCACAATTTTCACTCGAAGGCCGGTCTGCGTCTCTACAATCAGTGTCCTTCCTCTGCCTTGTCCATGTGTACATGTCTCCGCTCCCACGCATACGCTTCGTTTGTGCGGACGGGCCGCGCCGAAAGCAACCCGCTTCCTCCCCGGAATAATTGATTTAACAAATTGCTGGCCATGTTTCATTCTGAGGATAGTGACAGGAGCAAAGCGGGGAGACGGAGCCGGGAGATTAATTAGGAAACAAAGTCATTTTTATGGAAATTAAATGCATCCTCTGATGATGGCCTTCCTTTCCCATCAGTCTGCCGGGTTTTCGTCCCCCCTAGCGCATACTAAAGGACTGGGAGGCCTCCAGAACCTCACAGAGATCACTGCTGGCGCCAGCCTTCCCACACACGCCCTTTAGCAATGCCGTCTTCCAGCTTCCCACTTTCATGGGTGATGTGTTTTGGGCCACATCATTGCAGAGCACTGAACCCAGAAAAAAACAGATGCTCCTGAAAACAATGCAGTATCCTCTTCCCATGCAGTAAAACGGAGGCCTGCATAAAAAACAATCTCATATCTTGCGCAGCTAGTTCCTGCATATGTGCATGGTTCTCTACGGAGCATTTGGTATAACAAGCTCAGCGCATCAACTGCATGAGTGCACATTGTAAAACTAGTAACGATTAAGTTTAATGCATACTTTCATATGACGCTGTGCACCTCTGATTGTAGCTGTGTGAATAACTCTGCTCGGCCCGAAGCTCTGCGACAACCTGTCATCCTGCTTGCTTGCAGCTGCACATCTAACCGCTTTTTTTTTTTTTTTTTTTTTTTTTTTTTTTGGTGATTGGATCAGAATTATGAATATGCATAACATACCTGACTGCTCTGTTTGACCACAATATCAGTCTGAGAACAAATTGAATATAATTAGTTAGAATTAAGAGACTCAACAACAACAACAACAACAACAACAACAACAACAACATTACCATCAGAAACCCCAGAGGACCGATCCATCAGTCTGAATGATCAGCAGGATGTCTGTTTTTATTCTTTCTCTCTCTCTCTCTCTCTCTCTCTTTTTTTTTCTCCCGTGACATGGTTTGACAACAGCAGTCATCTACCTCCTCTCAGATTCCACGACAGATGACTGGAGGTAGGCCGTTACCACAGACAAAATCAATAGACAATAGGGTAGATTCAGGCTTGCTTGTGTGTGTCATCAAGCTTTATTTGAGAGGAAGACCATTAGACACAGTCGAGTGCAACACATACGTCAAAAACGATATAAAGTCCACAGAAGATAACGGATACACTGACACCTCATCCTCATCCAACAACAGCAGGTTGCTTCCTTTTTTTGTCGAAAGTTCTTTGAACAAATCACTACACGAAGTACTACAAAAAGAAGAATTGTCGATTCTAGAGCTACTACGACGAACTTTCATTTTGGGCTGATTTTTTTCAGTAGCTGTGGACAGCAGCAGTAGCGTTTCAGAGAACCAGACTCCCTTTAAAAAAGCTCTCATTTTACTGCAGCAGGCTCTGACAGTCTACCCCGGTCAGTCCTGGTTCTGGTTCTCCCGTGCCTCCCTTCCCTGCAGCGGGCCCGGAAATACGGCCTGGGTCTTCAGCAGCATGGTCTCGGCTACCAGGTGGGGAGGACGGCAGCAAAAATCCGGATTTGGTTCTGTTAGATGCCAACTGGTCGCTACAGGATGCCCCAATCGAGTCTGAGCTGAAGGAGTTTCTGGCTAACCTGCATGATGTCATCTGATTTTGGCAGAATCCCACTTGGTGGCACAGAGGACAAGAATTAAGGACAACTATAAACAAACAGACAATCTTCTCGCTAATGGTCTCGATTACTTATGAAAGTTATATAGAGGCACCTGGATTAAACTGAGACTGTTTCATAACCAGTTAAAATTCCTTCTTTAAACAATGAAACATCATCAAATATGTTCGAGATATCCAATTTTTGATGTAAAATTACTCAGACACATTTTACCAGTCATGTTTTACCTAGGAGAAAACCCTGGTAGAATTGGTAATTGGAAATAAACAAGTTTAATAAATACAGAAACATCACTAAAGCTGATTGTTTCTAATAAAAAGTTTAAAAAATGTTATATGACCCTGGCTCTCACACTTAATGCCAAAGGCTGCGCTTACATATTTACAGTATCCAAAAAGAAAAAAAAGGAAATTAGAGATTGCTATTTAGTTTCATTAGAGTTTTCTCTTGAGAGACATTTTAACAGTGTATGACATCTGCACCTCAAGGGCGTGAGAGCCTACAGAATTATCAGTGCAAAGCGTCCCTTTATGTGTGCGTGTTAATGATCATTTCAATGTGGAGAAACAAATGGCCAATTAGAATAACCATCATTACGGCCTAATCATCTGGGGTTGCACACCGAGAAATGAAAATTAGGATGGTGCTGAGTTTGCCCATTCCCCGGGGGTCCTGGAGCATCTCTCTGCCTCCCAAGCTGTTTGTGTGTCTCACTGTGCCATTTCTGTCACCGGTTTTCTCCCCCCTGTTCCCTCTCTGTATCCATTTCATTTTTTTCCTCCTCCTCCTCTTTTTTTCTTTTTTAACCGTCCCCAGCCCATGAGCTCTTCTGTGGTTTCCTTGAGGGAAGATCTTTCAGGTGCAATTTCTCCCCTGGTAAATAAGTCTTGTGACAGGAGACATGTTGGAGAAATGCTCAAGCCCGATGAGTGGAGAGAAACAGCAAGTGTCCCTAGGGTTATTTTCCTCTGTGGCTGTGATATGATGTGTGTGGGTTTGTGTGTCCCACTGTTTTGCAACAGTCAAATAGCAGAATTCATAAAATGACTTTAATTGAAGAAATTATTCAATAACTAAATCAAAGTAGGATTTTTTTTGTAGAACTGAGTGCACATCTTACTAAAGTGCAGACAGAAAACACTGGTATTTTATCCTTTAAGTTATTTAAAAATAAAGTTAATTAAAAAATTAAGGTCTGAGACAATAGAAACATCTGTAGATACAGCATAAGAATGAAAATAATTTCTGATATGATATAATAATAATAAGTCAGTGCCAGGGAGTCGGGAAACTTAATGCTCTTATACATTTACCGCCGATCTCGAGTCCACGTTTTAAAGTTTGTTTGTAGGCGGTTCAACCCAAAGTGTAAGTAAGAGTAATGGTGTACTAAGATAACAAGGATAGCACAGTGAGTTGTTTGTCATAACTATTTATTTCATAACCCCTTAAATAAGTGCACTACATGGTACTCAATAATCATCAATTATACATATAATTAAATGTGCATTCACGATTAATGTTTTTTTGACATACTAACAATGAACTTAATGCATTAATGATATATTATTAGTGAAATAGAAAATATACTGAAATACACATTAATGCACTTGACTGTGCTAAGTATGCTTAAGTACCATTACTACTTTCTGTACTAATGGTCAGATTTTTTAGGATTTTTTCCTCCAATTAAGGGACAATGGCCAAAAATAAACATTTATAATATAAGATAGTTGTATAAAACAATTCCTAAAGGAAAGAAAAATGAGAAATTGATCTGAGTAACACAAAACTACATTTAAAGAGTGTCTACATTGATTCCCAAAAGTGTTTTTAAATACATTTAATGGTCAAAAATGACACAGTCAATTGCAGTTAAGTGTACATGCTTTCAAGATGTATTGTTGATATGAGTTGCATATGTCAGTAACACATCTGAAATGTAGTTTTAGTTATTTGTGTTCTACAAATATGTCTTAAGTACAACGAAAACCATGTAAATATATTCACATAACTGTGGTTATATCAAATAATAGAACCAGTACAATACTTCCTGCAACAAGAAATCAAACATTGTACAATTTAATCGAGTTTAGTGTGTCTGAATAAATGTGGTGTGTCTGATGTACTGCATACACTGATAATAATTTAGATAGACCATCAATGGGATTTCCTTGCACATTTAAGCCCCTGAGATATTCTACACAAGTTTGGCGGTCAGTCTGTTATCTCATGACGGACAATGTGCTCCTATACAAACACATGAGCGATGTCCTGCAGGACAGCACCTCACGGTTCCTTTTCAATCACAAAGTGTAAGACAACTTACACTTCCATTCACAGCCTCCGACATAAGCAACAGTTCTCCTTCTTTTCTAGTTCACGAGACCCCGTTACTGACCTAGATTCTCATCTCTCTACTGTTTCAGGTACAGTGTGTTTGACTGTGGCTGATGAATGCTCCTAACACAATCACATCATTCCCTGTGTTGATTAAGAAGGGTGGCTGGTCGTGTTAAAAATGCCTTCCTTCAGTTTTATTTCTCAGTTGTTTTTTTTATCGCTCTTTGTTGTTGCTATGTTAAATTGACCAAGTCTTAAGAACAGGACTTGGTCAGGGTCCAGGTGAAAGCTCAGAGGAAGAGCTCTTTTAACACGAGTCCAATCCTCTCTCCAGTCTTTCTTTAAGTCAAAATGCTAACGCCTCACTTGAGAGGGAAGCCCAGAACAAGAACAAGATAGCCATAAAATAAATAAAAAGAGCATTATGACGAAAAGACAACTTTTAGTGAACAACAGGCCGCTCCGATGCACATCTCAAACTTGCAAGCATCACCCGGGAGAGAGAGATGGGGAGATAGGGGGGAGATGGACAGATGCTGAACTAGAAACAAGCTAAATAAGTGATGAAATGGTCTGCTCTCGGAGAGGAGATGAAATGGAAAAATGTGTACAGCAGCAGCAGACTCCAGACTACACACTCACTGTGCAAAAGTAACATTCTGGTCAATAGTGTCCCTTTTCATTTACAACCAAAAGTCACTGACAGCTAATGCAGCCCGTTAGGCTCACAGTGAGCACGCTCTTTCATACTCAATAATTGACAAACACACCTAGGCATGCATATATTAGTTTGAATTGTAGATGCTTTATGTCCTCGGATCGAACGACTTTCTTTAGCTGGTGGATAATCTGACACTTGCTCTTGTCAGGATCAAACATCTCAGGACACAACTTTGAGCTTCATTTGATTGAGCTCAAAGCTGATTTTATAGCAATGAAGAGGAAACAACTGTTACATGTCAGCCCAGTGACATTCATTATTATATCTCCTTCTTCCTTCTCCTTTTGCTTTATTACACTAATCCCTCTTGATTTTTCTTACTCACGTTGACAGCAATTATATTCAAATGCCTTCAGAAATCAAACAGTACACTAGCGCTCGTAAAAATAGCGCCTCCAATGAACACCAGTGAAGCAACTGGTAGTCCAAAAATTCCTTCACATGTCAAGTTGTGAAGCAGTGGGGGGGAAGAAAAAATAAAATAATATAGCATTTGACATTGTCATGATGATTACTGCTTGATGCATTTAAGCCTGTCCCATTTTCACATTTCTATACCACTAGATCATTTAGCCAATTACATTTTGTTGGAAACAGGAAGCGCTACATTTACGTAAGGCACGTAGGTTGTAGGTCAGATTGGATGTGACGCATAGTTGATACTATTTATGGGCAGCACTTATTTCATTATTGGTAATGGTGGAGTCACCCACACGCACACTGGATCAGTTAGTCCTTAGGTGCATATGGGATTCACAGGAATAAATGCTTGGATTTAATCCATAATTACCATTCATTTCTGCAATGCAAACCCTACATTTAGCTGTTCTTAAATGTGAAGCAGTCAAAGAAGTTAGCGCTGATACCGATTGTTCACCAAAAAAGTCATTTTGGGGAATTTTTCCATCATCAAGATAACCAACTTTACTGTTGCCAACTGTTTGAAAGCAGATCGCTGGTTGCAATTATCTTGGACTGACTTCTTTACTAAAACAACATGAGTTTGTTTGGGATGCACTGCAAACAGACACAGTTGTATTTCTGACAAAGCAGCCGCTTGAGGTCCATTTGCGCTAGTTTTACTAGTTTTACCCTTGACGTTAGTGTGGCCGATCCCTGCGAAGGCAAAACATAACCATAAAACAAGTTTGCTAACCCTTTAATTGAAGCTATTGTAATGCAAGGGCAGATATTGTAGAAAAACAAAAGAAGCACGTTTTGGGAACTAAAGCTACAAGAGAAGATTGAGGTCATGGTTAAGGTCAGCAAAACTAGTTTTAAAGTGGATTTAAAAAGCAATAATAATTGAAAACGTCGTCACAATTCACATTTAATATGAAAGTAATTCTATTATTGGCAGTTGATCCTCCTTACTCCTCAGGAATTCAATAACTACCACACTAGGATCAATACGCTGTAATGCATCAGTGAGAGTCAGGTAAAGCAACTGTACTATTTAAAAATAACTTTTGGAAAAATAAAACGTGAACTTTTGGAGCAAAGGAAGTCCGATTACAGTTTTTTCCCATCCTTTCCTCTGCTAATGAAAATTCTGGAAGAAAGAATCTCTTCTATTAATTTCATCCCGCTCCTTCTTTATTGGTCCACCCTCAGCACCCAAATTAAATAACCCTGTCAGGTCTAATTCAAGTAAGACATTGCTCTCCCAGCGCTAAGGACACACACAGACACACACACTCATATGTTAACCGAGGTGTACCTCAGGAATAACCAATCGGGGCTTGTGCATGGCGTTTCTGCAAAGCTTCACAGTGCAAACCTTAGGATTTTGAAAAAATGAATTCAATCGGGATCGAGATTTTAGGTATTGAAGTATTGGTCAAAGCATGTAATCAAGAGGATCAGCGCTGCACCTAAATACACATGTTGTGATGGTGGATGGCTTACCCCTCAGTGTTCAACGCCTGCAATCTAAACACGTATGAGCTATCCGTTCCCCCGAGTCCACCATTCATTACTGGTGACCTTGACGTTAACACTGACCGCTTTAAAGCGTGCTTGTTTACCTGAATCTTTAAATGCGACATGACACATGCACTCATTTCTTTTCAAGATCAGGATTATTGATGCGTGTTTGCGGGGGCCGTGTGTGTGTGTTCAGGGATCCATTGGGGACCGAGTGGGAGCCGCGCCTTTCTCGCCCTTGGAATAAAACTAATCCATAGTGGTGAAAGCTAATGATGATTATAAGATGAATTTTTATTGGGCGGGCTCCACTGCGTGGAGGTGTGTGGCCTATGGGTCAGCTTCGCTTGAATACCACATCACGATTAAAGCCCAGTGATTACCAGATGACTGTAGTCCGTATTATCCCCCTTCTCCTCCTTCCTCCTACTGAGTCTTCAGACTGGAATGAGGGCAATCCTTATTATTGCTAGAAAAAGTGCAACCTCCTTTTGTAAAAAGCCCAAGGGTGGGTGCAAATCTCCGTCAGGCAGCTCTAGTGTGCCGCTGTGGCAGGACAGACAGGAGGATATGTGGTGAGGAAAAACTGGGTCAGATTTTGTAAAGAAAATGTTGGCTAAATCTTAAACAGGAATGATTTGCACACCAATATGTAGCTCTACGGTTGTCAACTATAACTTATTCTCCTTAATGTCACCCTTTTTATTACCCAAGACAATAAATTAGTTGCAACAAACTTGGCGGTTTGTAGTATCTGCCTACTTATTCTTCAAATTATCTGTAAATGAAGAAACAATTTACAGTACTTATTTTTATATTTCTAAATTTGCAAATTGAAAGGGTCACTCAAAGCCCAGCGAGAATCCACACCAAACTCTAGAGCTCTTTGGAGTTCTTAGCTGCTTTAAGATCATTGTTTGGCTCCAGCCATCAGTATTTACATATTTAATGTCCTCCATTCATACACTGATGTGTATGAATGTACGGAGGCTGCCGTCTAAGGTGCCAACCGCCCATCAGGATCCAAACTAATGCCCGTTCACACACACTCACACACCGATGGCGCTGATGGTACAGCCCTCAGGAGCAATTTGGGGTTCAGTTTCTTGCTCAAGGACACTTCGACATGCAAACAGGAGCCCAAATGCTCCCATTAAGCCACTCATATACACAACTGTAGACAGCTGTGGTCCCCTAACAAGTCAATCATCTATAGGAAGAGTTATGGAAACAAACTAGAGCTAAAAACTGAATGATTGTTAGATGTGACTTTGTCAGGTGTGCAGAAAGAGAGCTCAACTTAGTGGTCCATGGTGTTCTAATTCTGTTGCATGTGTAAAGCTTTCAAAATTGAAATGACATCATTATTTTTCTTTTTTCTCTCTATGTTTATTTCTCTCTATTTTTTAAGAGCAGTGTAATGTTTCCTCATTATGTTGCCAGGCCTTTGCTAATCCGATGTTAGTAGACTTTGGGGCAATGCTTTATTCTATGATGTGGTACCGGTGCGATGTTTCTGCAGACTTTTGCATGCAGTACTCCATAATTTGTGCTGGCTTAAGCTCCCCTCCCCCTCCCCACCTCTTTCACTCTCTGCAGTTTTTTTTTTTTTACATGCTCAGACCTCATTGTGCAAGCCTGGAGCTCCCTGGAGGAAGTGGCTGTGTTTGTGCAGCGGTCGGGAGCTGGCTGCCCTTGGAGTGCTTTCCCCCAGAGTCTTGAGTTTCTGGGGGTTTCAACTTGTGTTTTTTACGCGTCGTGCTGCATATGAACTCTGCAGGCCTGCTGCTGTGAAATGGGGGCTTGGAATTATGAGCACAGAGCACTCAAGCGGTTATAGCAACCCCGTAGTAACACAGAGCATGGCAGATAGCTATTCCTATATAGCTTTAAAGGCTCAAAGTCACTGAAAGCGATAATTGGTGCTCCTATGACGCACTGCAGGCATCAGGGCAAAAGGTTGCAATTCAGGCAAAACAATGTTGTGTATTACAGATACAACCTTGATGTTTGAACTAGATCGAAATAATGACGGGTCTGGTTCAAATATAAAGTGGATAAGACTTAATTATTGATATGATATAGATCAAGGATTAACTGGATAATGTGAAATTGACTCAAACAATCCGCTAGATGGAATACATATCACTATGTTGGAATTTTTGGGACTACAAAAACACTCAAATAGCAAAGCTTCTCTTACATCATAAACTATCTTTGGCAGAGTGCAGACACCGTCCTGCAAAGAGCACACCAACCCGACAACAAAATGTTATTCTGGTCTCCCATCAAGTTACAAATGAAAAGCCTATTGTCCCTTCCCTACTTCCCCCTTCCCCCCTCCTTCAATGAGCTGTGTGTTTTTCCTTCAATGTGATGCAGAGTCATAAACCAAGCAGGACATTTGTTGTTTCTCTAGCTAACATAATCTGGTAGCAGTTGTGAGTTGCCAGTTTTAGCTTGCAAGCTTCAGAGGCAGGGGGCATTTGATTGGCTGAAAAGTGAAAGGGCGGTAGTGCTGTAATGTAGAGTGACATTATGAAATATAAGTGGCACAAAATAAAGTAGTCTTATCGGGAAAATGAAGAATGGCATTTGAATAAGCACTTCTTTAAATTGAAAAATGTTTTATATATATATGAAGTCCTATAAAACTATGTTACTATGACAATTATCTTTAAAAAATACATGACCAATGGAATGCACATATTTCCTGCCTTCATAAGTTAACATGGACTCCTCCATTAATTATGCATTATGGAATACTTTTAGCTTCAAGAAAAAAAAATACACCAGCAGTGTTCTACAAATTCTAACAACAGAAGTATAGATTTCTCAGACGTGTTTGAAGCAGTCCTTGCAAACTGGACTTTTTAGGACATGTTTGGTCTAGAAACGCAAACTTTGGAGAATCCAACAATTGGGACACAGTGTCTCTCTATGGTCCTGAAACATTCAAACGCAATCTGTCTGTCTCTCTCCATGGTGCTAAAGTAGAGCCGATGCTGTGTCCCAATTCCATACTACAAGTGTGTATAGTCCATATAATGTATCCTAATCTTTGTAGTATACTGTAGTTCTCAAATACTGCACCTCGATCAAACTGTAACTCAATTCAATGCCATTGCCAATAACACATTACAATTTGCTTGAATAAATGTCCATCAACAGCACACTCTAAGTTTAGTTTTTTTTAGAATGCATACCCACCTTTTTTGAGTAGACTCAAAGTTTTTTTTGTGTGAACACAACACACTCAAACCCTGGAGCAGTCTCCCTTTTGCCTTTCCATGGTGCTAGAGTGTTCAAATATAGTCCTTATGTGTTTCCCAGGGCGAACCCAGTGGTGTCTCTGTCCATGATGCTGAAATGTTTTACCCAGTCCTTATGTGTTCCCAAGGCGAACCCAGTGGGTCTCTGTCCATGGTGCTGAAATGTTTTACGCAGTCCTATGTTTCCAGTGTGCTTAAATGCTCTAATCCTTTTTTAATACTTTACACTTTAATCAATCATAATGCAACCCTCCTTTGGTACTACCTCCGTGACCAATGTAAACATTTCCTTCAACCTATAGCAACCTAACAACTATTGAACATCCACATTTTTGCAATAGTTCAATTTGCTAAAAACATGATGCCTTTTTTAAAAAGTAATATTCCCCAATTAGATTGCTATTGCCTGTTCTTCTAGTTGCAGCTTAAGTGTGAAGCTAACCTGACCCGACAGATGGACTGTTACACAGACCCATCTGAGAAGCCGTCGCTTATAACTGTTTGCAAAAGGGCAGACACTTACTTGAAAAAAATACTTGGCAGGTGATTGGATGAACCATCTGTCTATCACAGTTCATGATGGGCTAACCTTTTGACATTTGTTTTCATCCAGAAAACTTTCTGTGTTGTTAAGAAATAAACAGTCACCCTTCAGTGTCGTCACACACACACACACACCTTAAAACACACCTGTAGCAGCCATTAGCTGATTGGTCCGTGGTTCAGATACAAAGATAATTTTTTGGTGTGATCTCGTGATAGCACAAAATCAAGACAAAACACTGTCTTTCTATTCTGACCTTTTCCTTGTCCCTTATTTTATGTTTCCTTTGCTGGACCCAATGGAACCAGAATTTAAATCATCCAGTACACTTTTGGGTAAATTCACAAGGTAAGCAAACTGAATTTAAGTGGTGCAATTGAATCGGTCCTGTGTTTAAAAATGAAAAGTATTGAAATTCCTCGACAAACGAATAAATAAAAAAACTATCCTTTATGCATTTTAACTGGATGCAAATGTGGATAATTGTCTGATGACTGGGAGTTGCTTCGTGTTGCTTTGCTATTTTAACAGCTATTGCATGAGCAAGATGAAGTGTATTTTTTAATGAGCAGAGCCACATGATAAGCCCTCTGGGTCCGGCAGCTCTGTGAACGCCTGCACTGGATATAAAACACTTTGGATGTAAAAACTTATCACCATGTTGAGTTAAAAAATGGGCAAAAGAAGGGAGGTCTGTTGATAATGGCAGCTGTATTGCCTCATTATGCATTAAGCGTCAACTTCAAAGATGTTCAGATTAGACTTTGATTGTAGTTTGTTGGAGATTGCTGCAAGTTCAATTTCCAACTAGATGTTAAACTCTGCTGGCTTTCATTAGACATTGCTCTGACTCAAAGGGCGAGATCAGTAAGGTTATTTGTAGAGATGCATGGATACTGATATTGTATATCGGTCCAAAACTGACTCAAACAGCTGAATTGGGTTCTCGAGCTGATCTTGTATTAGATACCATTATTTATTTTAATATAATATTATTTTATATTTCAATAAATAACATTCAGTACATTTATATCTATATATGTATTTCTTATAGTTTGTTTTACAAAGTTAGTGAAGCAATCTTTAAATCAAGTCTAATGTTGCTTTAATCATTTGGAAGAATGATCCCAGTCACTTCCAAACAGTCAGCCATACAGCTTATTAAATAAATACTTTTATCGGATCAGTACTCGGTATTGGCAGACACAAAATGCCCAGATATCAGTATCGGTACTGAAAAAGTTGGATTGTTACACCCTTAGTTCTTTTCTGTGTTTTTTCTACAATAAAGAAACAATTGTTTGGGTACATGATGCAATCTTGCAGACAGTATCTTGCCTAAAGTGCAGCTTCATGTGAAGAAACTTCATAAGTATAGCCTCCAAGTTATGCTTTTCAGATCGGAAAATGTTGTGGGCCCGCGCTGTAAGAGAGATTAAATTGGCTGAGGCAAAAAATAACAAACATGCCCGCCTGTGAGCTGTAGTCATCCTTGTACGTGGCAACCCCTGAAACCCTGCTTTTCATGCTGTAGGTACTTTTCACCTGCGGCGTCCCATTGTCCCCTATCAAACCATCAGGCGGTGCTCCAAACACCCCAGACGACTGCAGTCGAAGTCTTTTTTTAAGGGAACCTAGACGACTCCATTTTTGCATTCCGCTCAGGTGCGGTGCCCCACTGAACTGCCACTGGCAACTTGATAAATCATTCAGCAATCATTCAGCACAGACATTGGTGACACTGCCCTGCCTGCTACTCCGAGCACCAGTTTGAAATTACTTGCAGTGAGTCTGCTCTGCTGAAAAGCATCCTAGTATGGATTTGCTCCCTGGCCGGCTAGAAATGACGCCAGTTTTTTCTGTTCCTAACTCTGTTGTTGCTCTCACCTTTTCCAACAGCTCATCAGGATTTTTTTTCTCTGGTGAGTGGGCCTGAGACTAACACGTTTCCTTAAAGTGTACCTCATTTTCTCAGAACTTAACACACAGATCCAAAAACACACAAACAAACAGCATAACTAAGAAGTGTATTATATGACAACATCGAGCCTGTGGCTTGTATAAAGTTACATTGTCATTTGTTTTATAGTTTGAATGAAGTCAGTTTGACGACGCTCTACAGCATTGGTTGTATTCAATTCAATCACACATTACAGCACGTGGCGAAGATCTGCATTCTACTTAGTGGACCTTTCTAGTTTATATTAGAAGTGGTTTCGGCCCTAAAAGAAGACAAATGAAATGATTAAATCTAACGCTTAGTTGATGTCCCCACTGAGAATATTGTTGCAACCATTTGATTTAAAAATTTGTATTCCAGTATAGAAAAGCCTTAGTGACCTTAGATCATTATTTAACCCCAGCGGTGCTGCATTTGTGGTTTTGTCAAGCCTTTTTTTTTCTTTGGGCCCTCTGCAGTCAACTCAGTGGTCAGATTTAACAGGATTTAACTGTAATTTGTAGTGCTAACCCTATACTTACCCTCTATTTCTATTGTGATGTTTTAAGAACAGCTTTGCTCTTGATATTCTATCTTGTTATATGCATTGTTGTGCATTTTAAATCTGGACACATTTTGATATCAAGCGTCCAGCTTCTTTTATCAGTAATCAATTTATGATGATTTCATCTATTCTTATTGCGCTGTTGCTCAGAGGGATCTTTGTCTCTTTCTGCCCTTTCAATTGTCAGTCTGGATGAACCATTGTACAGCGTTTTGTGTACAAAACATTGCTTTTCTTTGCAAACATTTCATACCAAATAACATTTATCTTTTAAAGAGCACTCTCTACAACAGAAAAGTAAGAAAGACAATTCAAAAATATTGAGTTATCACCTCAGATATTTGACTGTAACTAGCTTTTGTGGCAGGCAATCCCAACTTTTGAACGGTAGTGTACTTTCCATTTACAGTACAATGGTCCACTTGCAATACTGTACTAATTGTGTACTGTGTTGATATGCAGTACTACAATACTGTTATGAGATCAAATGTCTTACCTTATCTACTGCTCAAGTTTAGTTGTACCCTTTGCCCAGCCTCCTCCTCCTCCCCGTCCTCCTCACCCACTCCTGATATGCCTCTCTCTCCAATGTTGCCATCAATTGCCCCAAAACATAAGTGCTCACCTGTGGGCCCTTTTAAAATGTATGTTTGGGATCTTGAATGGAATTGTTACATGTTAGCACAAGAGATTCTATTCAGTAAGATCAGGGGTCTGGAACATGAGCTACAGGTTGTGGTCATTGTGTTCCAAGTACCAGTTAGCTGGTACTTAATAACACATGCTCTACTGACATGAACTCTACTATCGAACACAAGTTTTATTTTGTTCTTTAGAAGAAATTTTGACCCTACACAAAAAAGAAAGAAACAAAACAATGCAAAAAGAAAACAAAGAAACAACATTTGTGCACTCAAGTAAAACTTTGCTTTAATGAAAAAAAATTCCAAAATTACATTTATCTTTTAACAGATCCCTTTAACTGCAGCTCTAAAGGCAGTGTTTGATTAATGTGTGCATGGTGTTTAATAATCACAAAACGTCAGGCAATTGTGATATAGAAGCAGCGCCTTCAATAAATCACACTGTTGTAGAGCAGAATCAACAATACAGAATTGAGTTTAATTCTTCCGAGGGACTTCATGTTTTAAAGTTTTGTCAGTGTTTAAGTGTGTCCCTCCGTGTGTGTGTGTGTGTGTGTGTGTGTGTGTGTGTGTGTGTGTGTGTGTGTGTGTGTGTGTGTGTGTGTGTGTGTGTGTGTGTGTGTGTGTGTGTGTGGTGATTGTTTGTGTGACTGAGACAAGCTAATTGGGAGAGGTGGCGGTGTCGTATCGGACTGCTTGATGCAGAAATGGCTTTTTAACCAAACACCAAAAAAGAGCAAAGAGCTGCATGAGGCAACCAAGCAGACAATTGCACCAGTTATTTTTTTCTCTCTCAGAAGTTAAAATAAAGCCCAATAATTTACTTCTTAAAGGTGCATTTCAACAAACAGTTAGTTCAATAAAAGTAAAACAATAGATATAAAAGACATTTCCAAGCAGCCTGAGCTTAAGTCCATGTCATTGTCAGGACCGGTTGATTAATATTGAAACTACAAAAGTGAAACACATTAAATGTGACGTATTAGTCATTAACACACCATAGGGTAATGAAAAGAATTGAGAACACTTATCAGGGCAGATCCTAATTTGGGCAGATCCTAATTTGGACTCACCATACATGGTAATAGCTGCAAACAAGGTGGAGGAAAGATATTACTGTGCAGCCTTTTTTTTTCTGCACAAGGTTTCTGAATGCCCGCTCAAAGTTTTTTACTGATCTCTGGATGGAGGTGATTCATCCTGTGTTAGTTAACATCAAACTTTTACACAGGAACAACATTGTTTATGTTTGCAACTGCTGGTTGTCAAGGTCAATTGTCATCATATTCACTTTACTCCATTGTGCACCTTTGAGGCAGTGGTGGAATGACCATCTGGCAGACCGGGGATTTTCCCGCAGGGCCGACACAGCTGTATTTTTTTAGTCCGACCGGCCTATAAAACAAGAAGATTGGCCTATTGCTTTTAGTTTTTTGTGTGTGAGTGCACTCAGTTGAGAGGTGGTGTCTCGCCCAAGAGAGACCTGAGAGTTGCCTTCAACATTTGATCCTCATGAGACATGTTACTCTGTAGAACACCGTCCACTGAAAGTGCAGTATTTTCCATTTATTGTGCTTAATGAATGAAAGTTATTATCTTGATTTACAACAACTATCATTGTGGCTCGACTTAAACCTTTCAGTGAAGGTGTCTATGAAAAAACTAATAAAGTCTAATGATTCTTAATTACAAAACTTGGTTTAACACTTAATAGCTAATTACAGACACAGGCCAAAATGCAAAAGAAGCCTAATTCTCCTTTAAAATAATTCTACATGTTGACAATCGTGTAGGTAATTTGCAGTAATTAAGATCAGTGTTTATGATGGAATAGTGGCACATTCTAATGTAACCTGACCAGCCAGAGAGTTTGTTGCACAGAACCATCTGGAAACTGCTCACACTGATAGGGCAGGCTCTTTCAAGAAATATTTGTGGGTGATTGGACGAACCATCTTTTTGAACAGCCCTGTTCATCAAAGTGGAGTATACAATCTCGCAACTCTACTTTTTGAAGGTATGTACCCTCTCTTTTACTCATTACACAGCTTCAGTGTTTTTATTGAGTGGCACGGAGTTTGAACACTGGCGGTGTGTGATCGATAGTGGTGAGCCGATCTGGGCAAAAATGGTCCGAGTCCAGCCTTGCTTTAAGGTCACAGAAGATGTGAAAAAAGCTCAAACTTTCACCATTAAAAATCTGGTTTGTCCTGTTCTCATTTTAATATAAAAAAAGCCTTTCATACCAAATTTCAGCCCCTTGTTGTGTTCATTAATTCAGTTCATCTTTCATGTAGTGCCCTCTCTGTGCCACTCTGAGGTCAATATTAAATATGACATAAGTGAGGGCGACAGAGGTCCATTCTCACTAACTGTGTTACAAAATCTTTGTCTTCTTGTAATTGGGAGGGTGAGTGCATGGTCAAACCCCCGTGTACTCTGTGTCACTCATTATGGGCCAATTTACAAGCCTGAAAAAATTCATTTCCACTTCAAAAGGGCTCGCATAATCCCTCAGAGTGTTAAGTGTTGAACCCTGTTCTCACATCGGCATTAATATGTCACCTCATGATTATCAAGATGACAATATACTACCTGCACCTTTAAAAACACTGGTGCTGGTGCTATGTCACTGTTACGAGATCACCGGTCCAGGTTCATATTTCCACTTCTATATCTGTTGGGTATTTTTCACCTCTTGAAATGGCCTTTAATGAGGAGTTAGACTTTTCATCCTTGCTAAATTCAAGCAGGAGCCTGCTTGAAGCTGTCTGGGGATATGTTCAAGATGTTAAAGTCTATCTCAAAGCCCCTTAAAAGCTGGTTTAAAATGTTAAGTATTTCTTTACAACGTTAAGAATCTGTGACGAAATCAGAAAAAATTAAACGTTAAAGTTAAGAGAAAACAACCTTGCAATTATTCAATAGAATTTCAAACCCTCTGAACGCCCACAGAGGTGTTTTTAGGTACTCCGGCTGATGAGACCTCTGCTCAGGTTAAAGGTGGGCCCGAGCTCTGATGGAAATTTATTAGCTGACAAATCTTCATCTACCAATAACAATGATGAAGGCTTAATTTGTCCCGCCCTAGCAGGTGCAACACAGCTAACGGGAGACTCAGGAAGATGTCAATCAATTACAGTCCACACACACCCACATACTACAGAGAAGAGGTCTAATCAGGCAGATTAACTGAAAACACCTGTGTGGGTGTTCAGAGCCTTTAACACCAAAAACCTGTTCTTTTCGGCTTCATCCGGAATGTGTGTTTTGGGTTTTTATCAGATGTTATTTAGAATGACCCAAACCACTGCAGTAGCACGTTTGTTCAAATGTTGCAAAACTGTGTGTGGTGGAAGTAAATGGTTGGTGCAAGTCATGCCCCAACAAACCAGTGAGAAAAGCAAGTACATTGTTTGGATGTAAACTCCATGGTTTCCAAGGCCTTTAATACTATATGTACTTTGTAACCATTTCTTTACTGCAATCGTCATATAATTACATTTTTATGGGAATGTGAGTATTGTATGAAGACCAACTTGAAAAAATCTGATTTTATGCTTTAACCAAAGATTCAGCCTCCGTATTGTTGGATTTGCTGGTAGGTTTCATCAGTGATCCTCTGAGAAAATGTTATTTAACTGTGTGAATTTTTTTCTCTCTTTTAGTGCACATTGAAGTGAACTTTGATATCAGTTTTATTTTGCGGTCAAGCAACTCGATCAAAAATCACCAAAACTCCCATTCTGATGTGTAGAATGGATTTTGGACCCAGAAGTAGAACTCAGACAGAGGTTTGCAAAAAAAAAAAAAAAAAAGAAGAAAACACAAGCGGCTTTATTTGAGAGGTGAGCCTGGTGAGAGGTTGGAGAGTTGAAAAGAGAGCAGAGCTGTAATCTGGACTGCAGGCTGGCGAGGGGCTGGGTGAGGCCTGGGTTATGTGAATAGACTTTGGCGATTAGACCCCTTCATAACATCACATGATTTAAGATGGTGATGAAGCTGTAAGTAATATAGGAGACACCCAGCATTAATGTGATTGGCTGATGAAGATTGATCTCTGATCAAAGATCTGATTGGTTTAACTGAAACAGTTAATGCCCATAATCACCATTTTAAGATATTGTGCGTTCCTATACCCATACTAACATGCTATGGTGTATGCCAGATATAATATGTCCCAATGCATATTATGCCTAATGCAATATGCTAAAAACACCTGGATGTTCTACGGAATCCGCATTTTGCAGTATTCTAGCCAGCATGCTTTTCTGGCTACTCTGAGCCCCAATCCTCTGCGCATCGGCTACATGAGCCAAAGGGGCAAAGTTCAAGGTGCAATGTTATTTCAAAGTAGTACGGCCCAATCTCAACATCGCCCCTAAGGCCTTGCTGAGTGTGAGAGGATGCAAGGGCTAGAAATGGTGTTAATCCGTCTGAAACAGCACTTTGCAGCATCATATCACCTTAATGACTCCACACATGTTATCTACAATTAAAGGTTCCTTTTTTACATATTTGTATTAGCTGATTTAAATGTCTTCTAAGATCTTGGCTAGTACACGAAAGGTAATAATCAAATAATCTATTTACTTTTTTTCTGTCAAAACAGTCTCATCAAGCTAAAAGAAGTTCAAAGGAATGGTTGAATGAACCAGGTGTGTACCATATAGTACATACTTGCATTTCTCTGATTTCATTTTTTCTTATGGATCATCTTGCCAGGCTGAACACCCACGTGCTGTTCCCTTTATTTATCTTTTTTTTTGTGTTATGCCTCCGGGCTTCACCTTGTAACCAGGTGTTAAACGTCACAACACTTTGGATGGCGGTTAATTCCCTCAGACTCTGCAGTAATGCGGATATAAGTAATGTGTGCATAAAGGCTGAACATTTCTGCAAGAGGCCCTCAAGCACTTGAGGATTTGACAGTGGGACAGCCACAAAATCCTTGTGGACTTTGCAGGAACCTCAATGTGAATGAGTTTAGACATTGGGATTGGGCCAATGCAAACTGCATTCAACAGTATGTACTTTGCAAGGGCAGCTGCAGCATGTAATAAAAGTAAAAAGAAAAAAAATATGCGATTTGGAACACAAGACAAACATGGGATCTAACAAGAAACACAAGGGGGAGGTAAACAACAGAAAACAGCTGGACCATGACATTGAACCCCTTTACCTACTGAGACAACAAGTAATACAATGAAAATACAAATGCAAAAAATTCTGTCATTCACATTAATGAATCAAACTAAAAATGTGAATACCATGCTGCAATAGCTTTTGTCAGCTCTGAGGTTATCGTGAGAATATAGAGACGGGTTGTGAAGATGGTGCACAGGCTATGAATGCGATAACATGAAGCGACAGGTCAGGGAGTTTATCTGCACATGTTAATGTTATCAACCTTGTGGGAGGCAGAAAGGAGAAAAAAGAAGCATCCACAACAAACTTCAGACCGTTTTGAATATCCTCACAGCAGCAGGGTTATATCGTAGTTATGTGTTTTGTTTATACTGTGCATCAACACAATTCCCGTCGTTAGCAGCCATGCATAGAAACAACAGTTCATAGAATCTCGAAGGTTGGAATAAATTAAATGAAGATAAAACACTTAATAAATCCAGGACTGCTCTGCAGAAATACAAAATGAATTGGTTAAAGCGGAGGGATTTTCTACACCAATTGCTTGAGATGACAGGAGACATTGTTTGTCCTTCATTACCATAATGACACAAACAATTTTAATCTTTGAACATAACATGCAAATCTCTGTGCATGTGGTAGGGGCTTCAAAGTGTGTGCGAGTGTGTGTGTGTTTGTGTGTGCGTGCTGAGGGCTGGAAAAGTGTGGTGGTGCAATAGACTTCAACTGTATTTATATTAAAATGTTGCAGATTATAGAAAATCCTAATGCTGTAGGATATTAAATAATTTACATGCAAGCATAAATTGCAAGTTGTTAAATGCTGTTAACATGCGAGACCGTCTATTCTTTTGATCTGATAACGTTTCAAATTACATTTATGGGATGAGAAAAATAAAGGAAAAAGTAACAAGCTCGAATATACACTAACTATTGAAAGGTTATTTTTAAAATGACACATATGCACAACTTGAATCTCCATAGATGTTCTTTAAAAAGTGTGACAACTCAAATGGCAGGCGCCACGGAGACGGGTTATAAGAATATTTCTGATGTGCTCTCCTAATTCAGAGGTGAACAGCGGCGTATCTTCATCTCAACTTCATCATGGCTCTTTCATCTGAGGAAAGTTCCCCTATGAGCTAAGTTTGCAAACTCAAAAGTGTAAGGACGAGAGAGGCCCAACGCAGAACAGTTTGTGTGTGTGTGTGTGTGTGTGTGGGGGGGGGGTTGGAGCAAGAAGAGGAGAAAGTGAGGGCCTTCCCTATTCAGAGATGTAGAGTGTCAGACACTAATGCCTCTAGATAGAAGCTCTACTCTAGGGTATTAACTCAAACATGGACGACTAATGCCACGGGATAAAGCGTTCAGCCTCACTTACAGGGGCACAGGCACTCCCACAGGATCACTGGGGCCTGGGCGGCAAGCATTAAATTACCACAGCCTTGCCTGTGTGCCTGTGCAAAAGGATAAACTGGAGGAGGGAGGTGCACAGCTAGAACCAGTAACCACAGCCTAGAGAGCCTTTTTGATTATAAGATATGTAGTACGGGCAAGGTGCCAATACAAATATATAACCGAGGAGAGAGAATACATTGAGTTAGAAGTGCAAATCTGAGAGTGAGCCAGATAATCACCAATTTTGTGTTTAGACAAATAACCAGGTGGGCTTCAATGAGCAGGGTTCCTTTTTGCCTCCAAAGCACCAGCAAGTTTTAACTTCTTAATTACAAAACATATATACAATACATATTTGATGACCTGTTTTGATTGCCTGTCAGTGGCTGCCATTGTGGTATGGAAATCTCATAGCAGACTGCAGACTTGCAAGGTTTTTGACGGAAAATCAAACCATTGAGATGAGCAGTCAGTAGGCAAATAGCCATTCGATGAAAAGAAAAACAAAGCCAACACCGGTTTAAGCTGCCATATATAGCCATTTGCGCGTATTCATGTAGATGCGTCCTGATTGGCTGGCTAGCTTATTCAAATTTTCAGCCAGTGAATGGTTGCTCCTGATTAGAGGGGAGTGTTTTCCATAGAGTCCATCAGAAGGCTGAGCCTCTGTGAGTTAGAACATTTTTACTGTTCAAAGAAGCCACTGATTTCCATTAATTTCCATTATGCTACGAAAATCACATAACTGAAACTTTTTCGAGTTCCATCAGTGTTACAATATCATTGCTTTATAAGAAGTTCACAGTTAGACCGGTATGTTTTTTTCCTTCTTCTTGCAGTCTACATATGACATGAAAAGGCCAAACTAGATCCTACTGAAGATGTAAACCTTTTAATAGTGGGTCATTGATATGTGTATGTGTGATATGTGTATATCTGTAAAATGCTCAGTAATTCCCTTCAATAGGTGGGCCCTGTAGTTTTTGATTTAATGTTACTCAAGGAGGTAATAGTGAATTTGTTGGGGACTATTTTATGTCATGGATTAATAAACATGAGGTGCCAAGTGGATGGTAAGTAAGACAAAAGTAGAACTAACTCAAAATAAAACACAGTAACCCATGTTCCTTGTAATGAAATAACATGTTACTTAGTGTGGCTAATTCATATGGTTAAATAGTTTATGGAAAAATCAACATGTATGTACATATTTTTTAAACCCTGCAACATGTCTTATCACTCATCAATCAAATCCTCCACAAGTCAAATTTTCACCAACTGTGGTCAGCTGCTTAGTGGAGTAGGAACTATAAACAAATTTAATCTAAGGTGCTTCCCCAAGCATTCTCCGTCAATTACACTCGATTTGAGTCACTGGGCATCCTTATGAATGATTAAATGACTCTGCTCTGCCCAGTGTCCCCGAAGATAAACCCCCACTGCTCCATCATGAAAACATTCATTATGTGTCTGAACTACTGGCTTTGATTAGGGGAAATCTGATAATATTTTAATCGTGAGGGACTTTTAACATCAATCCTTGCAGTTGACTAGTCATGCCTCTGATTTCAAAATCTTATTGAGCTTTTTTCTTTTTATCGTTTTTTATAGTTTATTCATAAACTTAACTTAGAATAGTATTGTCTGCGTTTGCTTTCCACTTTCGTCTTCTAAATTGTCCAACTGTTTCCAAATCTACTTCACTTCCTTGTATTGCCAAGAAGTTTGTTAAATCATTGAATGCCTGATTGTTTTTGATGCTCCACTTTGGAATCAAAACAAATATTAATAAATCAAGAAATGTACGCCTCTCATAGCCCGATGATAATACTTGGGTTGTTAAAGAGGGAATTTTGAAAAGCTGCATATAAATGCATGCCTGATAAACTCCAAAGTGTCATCCAATATTATGAATTACTTATTGCAGAAATGTCAGAAAGAGATTAAGGATGTGAGAGCGGCTTATTTCTGTGGATTATTTTAAAAAAGCCCTTGTCTGCTTTCTTTCTCTCCTTTTTTAAGCACTTAACTTATCTCCATGTCTTAAATGCTAAGTTTAATAATCAGAACACGATGAGAGATAGACTGGCTGCCCTGGTGACACTCACAGCATCAACTGGCAACAACAATGGGTGGAGCCAAAGTCAGCTTGTCGACCACAAAGTAATGCTTCTGTTGAGGTTAATTTGTTGTTCTATTAATATCAGAACTTCGCTTACCTGAAAAATACACATTAACCTGACACAAAGTAAAGAGGAACACTTGGTTGAAAGAGACTCTCCCCATCACTGGAGCAAGTACCCCAAAATGATATATATTGATATTCAAGCGACAACGCCCTAGGGGATGTAGTAATATTGATAGGAACAAGTGATGTGATGTAATTTTTAAGGAAAAGGTCAGCGTGGATGGATGGGTAAACAAATGTTGGAATTTAACACTGTGTTCTTTATATTAGCATGACCACAATCATCTCCTGACCTTGACCACTTGTTTCATATTGTTACCATGACGGCTCAGTCCCCAAAGCGTAACAAAGTTGTAATTTCAACCCAAACCACATTGTAGCATTTGCAATTCATGAAACATTTATTTTTTGAACAGTGATTTGTTACATTTTTGGAAAGCACCAAAGACTGTTTATAAGAAGTAAACTTAGCCCTGTGACTTTTTGAAGCTCTAAGTCATTTATTGGACGTCACCATCTTGGTTTTCCCGCTGTTGCCATCTTGTTTTTTGGATCCAAATGTGACATTAGTTGGAGCAAAGTACAACCAAACACTGAAAAGTAACCAAAATGTACAATTAACTTTCATGAACTAAAAACTCAGTGTGAAAGGGTACAAGTTCTAAAAAAAAAAAACACTGACAACTAGCAGAACAGACAACCCTGTGGTAGTGACTTGTTGATCACAAATTAGGCCCGCCCTAAAGCATTCCGTGTTTAATGGTCTATTTTACTCTAATTGGACCATAATCTACTAATCTACTGGTCGGACAAAATGTGAGTGCTTTTGAAGGAATGTTTTTAACAAGCAATGATCAATATTGGGCAAAATGCATCTTTGTGTGCAATGTTTTTATTATTCTGTCTCCACATCACAATGAGGTAGGTGTCATTTGATTAGATGTCCCTTCCTTTTAATATCATTCAAAACCATCACTTCCATCAATTTTTTTTTGTTTTTGTTCTGACAAAAAAAAGGTCAGATTTACTTTCTCTAGATGAAAGACTTCAGCTCTCTATGCCAGATCAAGGTGTTTTTTAATTTGTTTTGAGAAACTGAAATGGTGGCAAACACTGAGACCTTGGAGGAAATGGTAATTAACTAATATAGTGCACACTGTTCTGTTTCTGTACACCTTATCATCAAAGGATTGCAAAAACAAAGATGAAACACAGGAAGCCTGGCACAATGTTATGGTATGACTAGTAGTTTTTCAGGTCATCTTTTGTCTATAAGGTAGAACTGATGTGAGCAAAACTCATTTTCCATGTTTTATCCGTTTTGTACTTCCGCCAAACCTGCATTATGACGATCCAAAACAATCCAATAGACGGTAAATTATTGGTCAAAAGTCAATTTTCTGGTGGATCACATCTCAATCCATTGTTACCTAATAATACCTCAAGTTGCAGTTGCACCATAAAGCAAAGACTGCCCAATTCTAAAATAAAGTAAGGCTTTTTAAGATCCCTCTAAAGGACACATTTTCACTGGTTTCACAGTTCTCTGTCCAAAAGTATGTCTTCTGTCAACATTGGTATCTTCAGGGGACATTACACTACAGTACAGTACTGTAGTCCTGAAAAGCTCAGTTTTAGGCCTCTCTTATCCCAATGTACATGCCTTTACTACGATTTTCTCTAATCTACTACTTTTATTATGCTGAAAACGTGGTTATGTGCACCTATAAACCCTCAAGGCTCCAGCAGGCTCACGGCTCTGAGAAATTGCACCTCTGATAAAAAGGTAATGGATGTTGCATAGTTTCCTGCAACTACATGAAACCAAATCAAAAATAGCTTTCAAAGTATCCAACTCCATTCCATTGATTCGTCATAAATTTCTGTCTGCCAAAGTAAAGTCAGTAGCAATTAATGTAGGTGGGCTTTTTTCACGGCGACTTGAGCTTTGATGTTTTGCTGTTTTGGGTTGTCCCATGCTGTTTCATTTCAACTGTGGAATATTCCTAGACCGTTTTCCTGAAATGGTATGGAAAAGGTCATTGAGGCTTTGATTTCCTCTTCAACAGATGACTAAAATTCCTATTTCTGTCTCAACAAAAATGCAGCAGGAACTTAACAACATTCTGCACTTTATGACATTACTATCATTTTAACAAGATTTTTTTTGGTTTTGCTGCTGGGATTTTAAGAGATAAGCAGAAAACTCTGAGAAGGAACTAATGCAAATGACACGAAACAAAGATCCCATATGGCCACAATCAAACTGAGATATACGAGTACATAGTATGCATATTTGACCACTCAAGAGATAGCGTGGCTTTGGTTTGGAGACCTCAAAGCCTGGAGGCATTACGTTTGAAAGACATGCATGGTGGGTCTGAAGAAAGATACTATTTCCCAAAATGCTATATAAAGCATTTTGGGAAATACTGGATAACATATTCACATCCGAGAACACTTCAATTTTTGCTTGCCTATAATAAATAGGTGGTGCATTTGTGTTGAATTGGTACTCATCAGTCCCTTATGAAGAGTGATAGGGTGCTTTCCATAATCATTGAATATGTTTTTCTTTGCATTTTCTTACTTGATTGATGAGAGTGACATTAACAATTTTTTGATCAATAATAAAAACATTTTTTATTGCAAAACAGACCTTTACAGCTACAAAAAAAACCAGAGCAGGCGGACAGCTGTCTCTCTCTCTTGCTCTCTAACTTGCTCTCTGTCCTCCATAATTGTGCTTGCTCACACATTTGGTGATGTTGTGTTTTTATCCCATAGCTGTATGCAAAAGGGAAGTTTACAACCAGATTCTGAGGAATAAAGCAAGGGAGAATGGGCCAGGGGGCAGATGCAAATTACTAAATATGATGAACAGTTTAAAGAATGCAAAATAAGTGAAGATAATATGTATATATATATATATATACATACACACACACTTAAAAAAAAAGTTAGTTTCAGTTATTTCCAAACTTAGCACAGTTTACATTTTACGTATTCAATGTATTTTTAATCTGTGGTTGTTGCATTCATAGGGACTTGTAGGATTACTTTTGTGTAGGAGTAAATGCAGGTGTACAAACCCAAATCCCCTTTATCAAAATCAAACCCAGCTTATTCTCACATGCACACAAATGCTCACATATGAACGCACACACACACACACACACAACACACACACACACACACACACACACACACACACACACACACACACACACACACACACACACACACACACACACACTCTCATTCACATCTTGACACATCTTGACACATCTCACTTTTTCTTTCTTTCTTTTTTGTTGTTTATAATGTATTGTTATTATAAATCATATATTGTAAAAATGCTTTTTCAACAATATTTCATATCATAAGTATATTCTTTTTGTATTCGTTATAGTATTGTAACATTTTTACATTATATAGGTGGAGGCTTCAAATAAGCCCATTATTTATCTATGTTATGTTTTTTTTTATATTTTTCAATTGTACAAATAAAATAAACATAAACATACATTGACTCAGCTATTGCTATCATTGACATTAATAATAATTTATTGACTAGCTTGTTTTTGGTACGTTTCAGTGATAATTCTGTTCCAAAATTCACATTTTACATTCAGAGACTCATGCTGACTAAATTCGATTGATATTATAAATGATTTCTCAGAACTGACATTGTTTTAATGAATTTACCTTAAGCTCTTTGCTTAAATAACTAATTGTGTCATGATATATATGATATAAATATATATACATCATTGACTATTATGTTTTGTTTTTTTCTTATAGCACTGTTCATTTGTTATACGATTCCTTTAAAAAGCAAACACAATTTCATTGGTGCTATTGAGTATAAATAGTAACAATCATATCATCTCTTATTGTTTGCTTTTCTTCTGTCGACTGCTGAGAATCATCACAGAAGGAAGAGTGCAATTGTGGTTTAGTGGGGTTCATTCGAAAGGGCTTTCTATCTTTATTTTGTTGTATAGTATGTGTATTTATTGTCTGTGTCTGTGTAGTTGTATAGTATGTGTATTTATTGTCTGTGTCTGTGTAGTTGTATAGTATGTGTATTTATTGTCTGTGTCTGTGTAGTTGTATAGTATGTGTATTTATTGTCTGTGTCTGTGTAGTTGTATAGTATGTGTATTTATTGTCTGTGTCTGTGTAGTTGAGCTGCTGCAACACTTGAATTTCAATAAATCAATAAGATCAATAAAGGAATATAATAATGCTGTACATATACCACAAACACAGTGCCATGATGTACAAAATACATCATGGCAGCTGCAGTGTTAATCAACCCATGCTCTTCTGAGGCCCCTCAGTGATCAGATGATGATTCACGTCCAGGAAGTGACACTTAAATGCTACTTGAGAAACTTTGTGTTGCGCTCTCGTTATTATCTTTCCACTTCACTGCTCTCACCGACTTATGTCTGACACAGCCCTCGTCATATTTATACACATAGGAAGGAAGCAAGAACAATTTTGTTTACGCAGGATATGTTTTAAAAAGCTGGCCCTGACTTTTGTTGAACAAAACCATGGGGATCGGTTTAACCCCTTGGGTATACACACGTGGGATTTTCTGTGTTTTCTGCTTGAGTTTTTTTCTTTTTCTTTTGAAGGACAGTTGATTTCCAGGATGATTCACTTGAACAAAATAACCTGTTGGCTGTTATAGTGTTAAGCCTACGATAAAGATGCAGTTACTTTCATGACATCGCGTCTATCAAGACCCACTCGGTGACGTTGTGATTCACATTGTGAAAGTGACACTTCAATGCCACTCGACAAGCCTTTCCAATTGCTGTCTCGTTATTATTATGCTTCCACCCTACTGACGTCTGAGATGGTAAGACAGTAACCTGTGCAGACTAGAAAATAAAGGTTATTTTAAATAAAAGTCCCAAGAGAGTGTCCTCCTTTTATTACAGAATTTGAAATACAATAGATCCTGGTATATCAGTAATATTTCATGTCAGTGTCTACTGAATAAAAGTGTTATGATAAAGAGTGATCAAAGCTGTTCCTGTTCCTGTGGAAATGAGGAAAGAGGAAATAATTGAATTTTATAATGAATGTGTGTAATGTAAACCGAGTCTCTGTGTAGCGAAATAATATGGAGATTCTTACTGTTGACTATATATATATATTTTCACTGCATTAAAATGTCGATTTCACACTAAAATGTTCTCTTTTTCTTTCTCTCTCTCTCTCTCACTCTCTCTCACACACACACACACACACACACACACACACACACACACACACACACACACACACACACACACACACACACACACACACACACACACACACACACAAACAAATCACTGTTCTTATAACTTTTGAAAAAAATGCATTACCTCATCCCTCAACCTACCCTAAGTCATCACACATACATTCTTATCCCCAACCCTTACCCTAAACGTATTACCTAAACCTTATTCCAACCTGAACTTCAGAACCAAGTCCAAACCTTCAAACGGATGTCAGAATTTCGCCAAAATGTCTTCACTTTCCAAAAATGTCCTCACTTCCCAAAAATGTCCTCATTCTCTCTGTAACTCAAACCGGTTTTTATAAAAGACAGATGTACAAACCTCTCAAACTCCAGAGAGTCATTTGAGTCAGTGTGAAACATTGTTTCAAACATTGCATACTAACCTTTAAATATGTAGCCTCATATACAATGTTCAATTTATCCATCCATTACCTTCTGCTTATCCGGGGCCAGGTTGCTGGGGCAGCATGCTAAGGAGGTTGTTCCAGATGTCCCTCTTCCCAGCAATGCTTATCAGCTTCTCCTGGGGAGCCCCGAGGCGTTCCAAGGCCAGAGGAGATATGTAATTTCTCCAGCGTCTTCTTGGTCTAACCCTGGATGTGCTCGGAAAACCTCTTAAGGGAGGCGTCCAGGAGCCGTCAGCCGTCCGCTTTCGACGCGAAGGATCAGCGGCTCTAAATCAAGCTCTCTCCGGATGTCTGAGCTCCTCACCCTATCTCTAAGGCTGAGCCCAGTAACCCTACAAAGGAAGCTAATTTCGCCCGCTTGTATTTGCGATCTCATTCTTTCGTCCACTACCCAAAGCTCATGACCATAGGTGAGGGTTGAAATGCAGATGGACTGGTTAAATGAGAGTATCACCTCATGGCTCAGTTCATTCTTCACCACAACGGTCAAGCACAAAGCCTGCAACACTGCTGGCGCTGCACCAAACCGCCCATCCATCTTGCGCTCCATTTTACCCGCACTCGTGAACAAGACCCTGCGATACTTGAACTCCCTCGCTTGGGGCAGTGACTCACTCCCAACCCAGAGGGTACAATCCACCATTTTCTGGCAGAGAACCATGGCCTCAGACTTGGAGGAGGAATAAAACACAGTGGGGCATCACTTCTGCTCAGTGGAACTCTCTCTCTTGAGAAAACTTTATTGACACATGCCAATTACAGCACATCCTATAGGCTGTTTTCTTTTGCCATCACACAGTACCTGCATTAACTTAAGTCTGCATATGACAATACAAATAATCTTTCTCACAATTGAGAGCACATTTTTCATATATGTTAACAACAACCCTGGCAGAGGCCAACATGCACTGGAAACGTGTTTGATCTCACTTTGGTCAAACACGACCTCCACGCGACACTGAAGAGACATGTCAAGAAAGACAACCCAACAATGTCCATAGGCCTTCAGCATCTAATGCTCATCCACCCCTGCGACTTCCCACCGAGGAGTTTCTGACTGCCTTAACGATCTCTGCCAGGCATATGGATGAGTCTTCCCCAAAGTCTTCAAACTCTGCCTCCTCCTGTTAGGACGTGTTAGTCGGGTTCAGGAGTTCCTCGAAGTGTTCTTTCCACCTTTTGACAATATCCCCGGTCTGGGTCTGCAGTTCTCCTCCACTACTGAAAACAGCCTGACACAAGCCCTGCTTTCCCTTTCTCAGTCGTCTCACGGTTTGCAAGAACTTCCTTGAGGCAAATCGAAAGTCCTTCTCCAAGTAACCCCAAACTCCTCCCACACTGGAGTTTTTTCCTTGGCAACTGTCGCAGTTGCAGCCCTTCTGGCCAATCGGTACCTGTCTGCTGATTCCAGAAACCCCTGGGCCGGCCAAGTGCATAAGGCCTCCATCTTCAGCTTGACCACCTACTTCACTGCAGTTGTCCACAAGCGGGTTCTCAGGCTGCAGCTCTGCTCCTCTCTTTACCCAAGTGTCCAAGACATACTGCCGCAGATCTGATGATAGGACCATAAAGTTGATCATAAATCTTTGGCCTAGGGTGTTCTGGTACCAAGTACACTTATGAACCACCCTATGTTCTAATATGGTGTTTGTTATGGACAATCCATGACTAGCACAGAAGTCCAACAACAAAGCCCCACTTGGGTTTAGGCAGGCCATTTCTCCCAGTCAGCCCCCTCCAGGTTTCTCCATCATTGCCCACATAGGCATTGAAGTCTACCAGCAGAACTATGGAGTCCACAGTCAGCGCCCTTTCCAGAACACCACCCAAAGCCTCCAAGAGGGCTGAGTACTCTGAGTTGGTGTTCGGTGCATAGGCACAAACAACAGTCAGAGACTTCCCCTCAGCAACTTGCAGTCTCATAGAGGCATCCCTCTCGTTCCCTGCGGAAAACTCCAACACAGCGGTTCTCAGCCGTGGGTTTGTGAGTATCGCCACACCCGCCAGGCGCCTCTCACCCTGGGCAACTCCAGAAAAGAATAGAGTCCATCAAATCCATTTCCAGCCGATTCATAAAGGGTCAATTAATTGCTCTGGTCCCTCAACCTGATGTGACTTTGCCTTGGGAGTCCCTACCAGGAGGTACTGCCCCCGACAGCAAAGCTCTCAAAGTCACTGGGGCAGACAAACCCCTCCACCACGTTAAGGTGGCGATTCATTGGATGAGTATATTCAATGTTGAATTAAATTATTTTCTCTGGTAAAAGGGAGTATTCTGCACCCATTCCATTTTTCCTCTGTGTCAATTTGAGGTGATTATGAGAAAATCTATCTCCCTTGGGAACAGTAAGGTTGTGAGTGTTTATCTGCTTTAGATCTATGGACACAATTTAATAGAAAGATTTAGCAAATACTTATGTGACTTTAAATGCTGCATCATTTCCAAAGTTCTAAGTTAGGCAATATAACACCACAATTTTTCATGCATGCTGGACTCCCCCAAAACATGTAGCCTTCTGCTCCGTTAAACAGCTGCAGCCTCATTCTGTAATATGCACACCAGTGGTGGTGCTGGACAGGAAAACGTTTGTAAGTTTGTAAAAGAACCACCTACTGATAGACACTATTATGAAAATGAATACTTGTCAAGAATGACTGAGTACACAAAATTTTCTCTACAGGCAAAAACAATGTTTCTTTCATGCACTGAGTCAATTTAGAGATTTTCTAGGCATTTTTGCTTCCATCTTCTCTTGGACTGTGGAAAGAAAACATCCAAAATACACATTTAGATGTTTATTTTACTACTTTGTCCATTTGTGTCTGTAGATTTCTTTTGAATTCACCAAATATTAGCATTATACAATGACTGGTTTGCTTATTTAAACTTAACATTTCAGAAATCATGCAATATAATTGTCTTAATGTAAGTAATCAACTGGGGATGTCTCATGGTAAAATCTCTAAGTTGAATGTCATTGTGATGTCATTCTACAATTCCTATTTTTAAAGGCTGTTTTCTCGAAATGAGTCTTATTCATTCATTTATTCTCACCAAAATCTCCTCTTCAGTAGCACTTACATATAACAAACTTCCCAGTTTCATTACAATCTACTGTATATTCTGAAGGTTTTTATAGAGGGCTTTGTTCAAATATCATTCATAGCCTGATTTGAATGATATTTAATTCCTAAATTCATGGCAAAAATAGAAAGTGTATGGCTTTTGAGATATTTTCTAAATTATGGAGTGATATGAAGAGATATTTAAAATTCCCCTCAATAAATACCTTTGATACCTTTCAAAGTCAACAAAATGAAATAATTGAAAACCTGGCTTGATCTTATATCATATTTATTTTCTGTAAATGCATGCAAATCAGCACATAATTGATAAGACAATGCCCTTTTTGCATATTAAAAACGTGGTATTTCATGAAACTTGTCGAACAATAAATAATTGTTGAATTTAATCTATCAGCTGGGGAAGGTTATTTTTGTAATTTTTCTTTAACCCTATCCTGCTTGGTTGTCTGGCCTTGAAGCAGCTTTTGCCTCAGGCAATATTCCCTCAATATGGAAAGCTGTTCAGCAAGGTCCCTTTCACAATTGTGGTGACACTTGTTACCTTAACTGAAACTTATGCTGTCGTGTCTCCTTCGTGGTGTTAACACATGATATATTGCTCGTTTTTATTCCAAACAGGATGTAACGTCCACTGAGATACACTGTACAATCCTTTCATAGATTGGTATACTCAAGCGGAACTGTTCTAAACAACCATGTCAGAGATATCTCAAATGGTTTTGACATTGAAGATTGATATTTTATTCTCTCTCTTTATCCAGCAGTGAGAGAGGGTTGGCCCTGACTGCATGCCATAAGGGGCTGTGCAGACTGGAAACACCCGATGGAGCACAATCACGGGCAATCTGATACAAGGCGGCACCCTGCCTTGTCGGTAGCGGAGTGTAGCTACAGTGAGTCATGACAAAGAGACAGGTTCTCTCTCCGAAGGCCTGGGCCTTGCTTCTCTTCCGAGAACAGCCATTTCGGTTACTGCATAAATCACCTCTAAGTCGCCTTAAGTCCAAATCCTCATGAGCTTTGAATGGCGTCTAGCAGTAGGACTGTGGGATTTCTGAAAATTGAATTTTAGTTCTGCGGATTTACTTATTGTTGGGGGTAATCATTTATGATTTGGTTTGGTCTCAGTTGCTTCTTTTTATTTGTCGTCGAGATAGAGGGATTTTATATATGCGTGCCATTAGAGGGTTATAATGGGCCACCCAAGGCAGGTTTTCCCAAATTGGATGTGATTTGTATTGTGCATCAGAAGCATATCAATTCACGCGATGAGCGGTAAGGATGATTGTCAGTGATGGCCATTTGATTTGAATAATTCCAAGGGTCATTTGTTTATCCCACGAATTAAAGAGCGAACCTTGAGAAATAGGGGATGGCAGCGCTAATGTCTTCTGAGATGTGGTGAAATGCAACGTCGGAAAAATGCTCGGAAGTCACCTGATGATACATTTATAACATAAAATGATGATTTATCCCTGTGATCAAACGCCTACACGACAAAGCATGCAGTGATGGCGCGTCTCTCTGTGCACTACAGCACAAAACTAATTGCTATTAGCATAATATTAATTCAGTTAACTGTCATACTGGAGAAACAGGGAGGGGGGGTGCGTGTTGGCAGGTATCTGTCCATTGGCGAGGCCTCAGAACTGACTGGGGGCAGGGCAGCCATCAATAATTCAATGGGCGTGCCAGCACAAAGGTAAACAATGGCTGTAATTAGGGGAGGTCTGCACTGTGGACAGGGAGATTAATGAGAGGGCAGTCATTTCGGCTGGTGCCCAGAGACAATGGGAGTTCCACGGTGACAGACACGCTGCCAAACTAAGCCCAGCAATACTGTCAGGGGGCGAGTTTGCACATTGCGACAGTGAGGGTGCGCTCGTGTGCTGTTGCCTGTTTGTACCTGGATAAAAGAAACAAAGAGACAAAAGAAAGACTGAGAAAAAACGTCATGACAAACTCCTTTAGGTGAGTGTGGCTATAAAGCAACACTTTCGGGCAATATTTCTTTCTGTTATGTCAATACGGCATTGGTTTTCCGTTCTGCATTGAATAAAAGGTACACTCAGTGTTTCCACAATGGTTTGATTCCTTCAAGCACTTCAACCTTGAGGACTTTAAGTCGTTTTAGCACAGATTGTAATTCCTCTAATACCAAGGTGCTTGTTGTTAATAACAGAGACACAATGTCAGATTGTCATTCAGATTTTTACATGCAAGAATCACTGTGCCAAAAAGCAGGGCAATTTTACCTAGCAGTCGTGTGGGAAAGACGCTTGGTGGATTCAGAACCAAGGACAGCGACATCTGAAAGGCCTCAGTGTCTGCTCTGATCACCGTCAGGACTGAGCTGCACAAAGCAAATGAAAGACCTTCCAAGCTGTTACATCTTTTTGATTAAATAAAAAAAAAGACTTTTTTCATTCATTTATTTTTCATATTGCGTTTTCTTTCCACATGCAACTCCCCACAGTCTAATTTGATGTGAAACAACTGGCTTACACGACAGCGGGATTGTGTTCTTACTATTGTGCCTTCTGTGCTCCCATGTTTTGCAGAACTTTGAAACCCAATTTAAAAAGAACAGACATAAACACTTGGGAATCTTATAAGCAGTAGATACAAACTATATTAGGAGGATCATAGCTTACTGTAATATAAAGAAATGTTTAATGCTGCATGATTAACTATACTCAAATACACATAATAAGCTGTGAGTTCAGGCTGCTCTCATCCAGAATTAATAGCTATACCTTTAAAAAAGAATGCCAGTAAGTTATGGATATCCCACGAAATATTTTTGAATGTTATACATGTTATCTTGAACAAGGACATACAAAGGACGCTAAAGTACAAAAAGGACAGCAGTCACGGGCGGAGGATGGGTCCAACAAAAAGCAATCTTTCAGCCAGGAGACCAGTATTCACTCCCCATGTGACATGGGGAAATTGTTGATTTATTTTGTCACGTAACTTGTGTACTTCAGTAACAGCAGTAAGGTAGTTATTTTACCACAAATGACGATCCTTTGTTAAACATAACTTTGTAATTGTATTGCGGAAGTTCATTTTGAAAATACATGTGAAAGGAGCAGAAATGATCACGTGATGCTGGCTTTCGTAGGGAACACACAAGAAATTAGTACATTTTTGTTAGGTAGCATGTATGTATGACAGTATAATGATGTGCATTCCTTTAACCATGCCCCATGAATATCTCTCTTTCTATTTCTATATATATGTATATATATACATTAAATAATAAGTAATAAAATTAGCTAAATACATATAAATTAAATTGCATGAATTTCAAATTCCATTATCACTTGACTTTAACAATGTTTCAGATATATTTGGTTCTGTTGGATGATTTTGGTTTGAGCATCTCTGTTCCCATTTTTACAGATAGTGTGTATTGTCTAGGATGCTATATTTGTTTGTTGTTAACATGAAAGCAGATATTGATTTTTTTCTTTTTTTTTGGTCACCTCCCTTTCTTTTATTGTTTTTGTTGTTCTTTGTTGGACTCCTTTTGACTCTCCTGGGATTAAATCCCATGTTTCCCACATCCCCTGTGTAATACAGTGTGCTTAGCCGCTCAACTATCTTTAGTGCTGATGAACAGCTTAGGAGAGAAAGATACACAGAATAAAAGGAGCTATCTGCAGTCAAACTTTACCTTTGTGGATCTTTAGAGATGTCAGCATTCAAAGCACTTTTCTTTTTTTCCTTTTTTCAAATGTTTAATTCAAACAGAAGCTTGTTCTTGTTTGCCCTGCTGATTCACTCAGCGAGAACATCCTGAATATGACCTTGACTGTTTTCACTAAGACTTTCGTCAAACTGAAACACGGCTGACCAAGTAACCGTTTCAAGCAGCTCAGCTCAGTTCACTCCAGCAGAAATGTGTGCCTTCTGGGTGATTAAGTGATAGAGGAGCAACGGTGAAAAAAAGAACATTTAATAGTAGCATTTATGGGAAACTGTATTAATCCAGTCAATAGGGGCGTTAAAGATGTTAAGTAAAGAGTACATGGTAGCGCATTGATTGGAAGAATGCAGACTGATTAAATAATCTAGAAATGTGGAGTTACATTCTGGAACATTACGATCCACATGCTGTTCTCGTCTGAATGTCTATTTTATGTTTTCTGAGAGTCCTGTTGCAGAAAATCATGATACGTGGAAGGTTAGGGGACAAAAAGCAAAAGATTAGCTTCCAACCAAAAACGTATTCACATCTGCAAATGTCTGCTATCTTCTTCCTTCCTCCTCTTTCTCTTGCTCATGTCAGTATGTCATTGCCTTCACAGCAATGATGCATAGCATACAGTACTTAGCCATGATGAGCACAAGGAATCTTGATTGTATTTTTTTAAGGGTTTTTGTAGGCTTACACATTTATATATGAGTATGACCTTGCAGTGAAAGGTTTTTGCTTATATTACATCCATCTAAATCAGTTGAAATGTCTCTGATTTCTCTGTTGTTTTCCCTAGCTTTACACCAGCTTATATATATATATATATATATATATATATATATATATATATATATATATATATATAGAGAGAGAGAGAGAGAGAGAGAGAGAGAGAGAGACAAAGCTAGTTATTTTTTTTTTCAAAAGCAAGGTTTCCTGTTGCCAACAAAGTTCAGGTGCTTCAACATTAATTTGATTGTGGATTTACATCGCCTGTAGAACTTTTTGATGGCAGGCAAGAATTAATAATAACCAACACTGTATTATGTAAAGCTTAATTTGTGCTTGGATAAAAATAGATGTCACTCCGGTAAACATGTATCAACACAGTAACTCATGAAATGGAGAAAATGTATGGCCAGAAGTTATAACTCGCTGCATTTTTTCGTACTCAGTTTTTTATTTTATTTTTATTTTCATTTTTATTTTTATCTTGTCTTTCTTTACTATGTCTCTTGTGTGCACTTTAACTTTATGCTGCTGATGTCTCTATTCTAAGCATACAATGCTTCTACATTGCCATCTGTCTCATTTATGCTTATTATTTTTACATTACATGGTCAAGTAGCTCAAGAGGAACAACTGGGTCTCATGCAAGAAGCAAACAAACTGTTAAGTGGATTGTTTATGTAATTTAGGAAAACTTTCTGCATTCATCAATTTTGTCGTTTTTGTTATTTTCTCTTAGGTATGAACACAATTTGGGTATGGTCCAGACCTGTCTTAGGAGTCATTTAAAATAAGTCTGCTGTGATTACCCAAGCCTAGGTTTTTTTAGATTGCATATTTCATTTCATTGAAGCAAGTTTGCAAACCCTATATAAATTGCACTACATAATTAGCTTGACATTATCCTCTCTGATTCTACAACAATTCCAATTAAAGTATAATTATAAATGTGATCATATAGCCTAATAATATCACATTTGTACAATACCAAACTCGCATGAGGTCCAATGAATCCTTCGTCCCCTTCAGCAGCAAGGACGGTATCATCTCTACACAGACAGACGTGAGCACACGCTCACGATTCTGAGAGATAGATCTCATTTCTGTTTCACTCATAAGATGAGTTGTGTTGTTTGGTTCCTGATCAGGCTGTGTTTACAGATGTAAGGGCGGTGAACACTCCAGTTTAATCCCCAGCGGGGCCTGAGATATGCTGGTCCCACCTTTAAATCCCACAACAGAGACAGAAGCTGCCTCTCGAATGAAGATTCTGACGTCTGCGTGTGTTCACAGCAAGGCCGAGCACTACATCCATTCCTCCATACATATGTGAAACCCTGCTTTGTGTTGACAAGTGAAAACCTCAAGCGCTCTCCATTGTTTCATCCTCATAACTTGTGTTTGTGTGTGCATTGAACACGTGTGCATTTGGATTTCCTATGAGAGTAATTTATTTTAAGAGATAAACTGACCTTCACATGAGAGATTAGAGGCTATATCCATGTGGTTTCCGCTCAAGTTTTGCCAGAGCCACGCTAATCCCGTCACACTCGGCTAAGTCACTGAGAGCCATGTGTTGTACGTCCCTTTGTGTGTGCATGTGCCTCTGTGCTTAGGAAAGTCAGAAAGCACCGATTTAAGCTAGATTTCAAACATCAGATCTTTGCCTCTGAAATAAAAAAAACATAAAATAATGCGTTGTGAGCCACCACCTGTCAAACGCCATACTAGAGGGAGACCATCTAAAGACCTTGTGTTTGAGCTTGTGACTGCAGGGACAGAAGGAAAAAAAAAAGAGCCCTGTGAACAAAGCCAGCACATGTATATACCATGATTCCCTCATCACACAGAGCGACGGGGGTGGGGAGTGCACAGCTCATGTATCTCTGCTTTACACCAGCTTCCTGGAACAAGCATGGGGGGCACTGCATAATAAGCTGGTTCTCTTTTATGATCCAAAATACCTAATCTGCATTAACTTCATCGCAGCTGCTTTATCTTATCTCCCCTGAATTGATTCACTGTGAATCACCAAGATATGCGCCGCAGATCGGGTTCATGTTTACAAAATAAGCTATGGAACACAATGCCTGAAGTGAGACGTTCGGCGGATCGCAAGAGTAATTCGGCGGATTGTTTTAATGGGCGAAGCGTCTCCTGCCCACTGGAAGCATTTGTTTTGTAAAATCTTACTTTGCATATTTCATAGTCTAATATTTAGGTCACCTGCATTGATAGCATTTAAATGTGGATTTAGGATCTTTTTTTTATGCAACTGCCGCTGTATTGCTACAATAAACAGAGCAATCTAAATAATCCCTTATCTTAATAGTGTGGGAGCATATATTTTACATTTAAATTCAGACACTGCCGTTGGTTGCAGGATATTTAATGAAACCCGTTGGGTCTAGTTTGCACAGAAAAAAAGCTACATCCTATTACAGTAGTCTTAGTAGCGGAATGTGATATGAGGACAGGGCTTGGTGCGTTTATGACATCAGCCCAGGCTGGTTTAAGTTTGGACAGGGATGGTTTGTGTTGTTAGAAGTCGTGTAGTTATTTCCAGGAAGACTGATCTGCCTGCAATGAAAGACATGCCACTGACAACTCTTTCTATTATTTTGTTTTTGTTTATTGCTTTTCAACCGGTGCGTATTCTCAGCACTTTCATGCTGATGTGCTGCTTTAGGCAGAACTTTAAGACTTATCTTTATTATCAGTCTGGTCCTGTGCCACTTTGGTGTTTCTGTCGCTGCGGTATTTTAAGCCACATCCCACGTGAGCTGTTTCCTTTAAAGCGATGTGTCGGGCCTTATTCCCACACCCAGCAGGTTGTTGTTCTTCTTGATAGCTCAACCAACAGGCACATTACCGGGCCCCGGTTGTTATTGTCGCTGATGTGCAGCCCCAAGACATCTCCCTTCCTCTGTTCACAGCTCCTCAGAGTGTTATGTGTCATGTAATAAGAGTATATACACCTATTGTCCAAGCTGGGTCTGCCGGGACCCTGGAGGCAAGGGGGCGGGGGAGGTTTGGGGGGTGGGGGTTGGTGATGTGAGATTGAGGCGACGCGTCTTGTCGCCGTCCTCCGGGTTGACGAATGGGCCGTGGTCACCCCTCCACCGTCCCCAGACATCCCCAGATGTTCCCCCGGACCTCATGCGGCAGGAGTGGCTGACAGGCCCGAGAGACGCGGAGTCACAGCGTGATTAATCACCACACACACTGTAGCATGCAGCTCGGCTCCCGCTGGCCGGCTGCCCAATAACTGGCCGCCTCGCTGCAAAGCATCCTCCGCCTCAAAGAAAAAAAATATTGACTCATGAAAAGTACTTTACAAGTATCAAACAAATTAAATCTGCCAATGAGGTAGGTGAAGATTTCTTGAAACTGGCTAAATAATAGCAAGCAACACTTGAAATGAACTAATCTTTAAAAAAAATACTATTAAAGGTGCTTAAAACTAGATTTTTACTTTACATTCATCTCACCTCAAGAGTTCATACTGTGAGACTGTAACACCTGATGGCGAGGAGCGTCACCAGGAGAATGTTTCCTCCAACCCCTCGTCACACAGTCCAGCAACTAATGCAGCCAACAATTTAACACAGCCGTGTCCTGACCCTGAGCCATGAGTGTACTTCACTGCTAAATTACCCATGATGCAAGGCTCACTCAACTTGTTTCAAGAATGTTCTGTGATCAAAAGTGACCACTTCTTCTAGCCAGCAGACCGACCCACCTTACTGAACTACTACCACCCACAAGACAACCTTTTGTATATATGTTACTCACCGCTTGTTACCTTGAATTGGTGAAAGAAAACTCCACAGTGAACATAAAATCCCCCAAAACGGAGAAAAAGTCTTGATGAATTGAAGGAAACAGGCGCTCTTACCAAAAGCAAAACTATATCAAAACATCCGTTTATACAACTTGTGCAGTATAATCAAAGTCTCATTTAGCAGTTGTATGCTCACTATTTAACTAACACATGCATCTTTGCTTTACTTTACTAAGTTAAACAACAATTTCTCACTTGTAAAGGCGTGCTACTCATCCATGCCAGTCCAAATGATTCAAAAGCGCTTAAGACAGTATACTATTTTTACTGCTTTAACTTGCAATCACCAAAGGGTGCCTGAAGCCGTTATCAATGCTCTCTACAAAGCCACAATCTCCTTTGACAAAAAAAACTATTGTTTTACTTCGCAGAACATAGAAGTTGCTGGTCTACAGCTGCATTGCTCAGTTATATATTGTTAAACCCACCCTTTTAGGTTATCTAGAATTTGAAATCTTGATAATTCAAATATAAATATGTTTTACCTTATTGTCTTCTGTAACTATTCATGTTTTTTGGTGTATGTTTAACATATTTTGGTGGATGGAACAGCTTCAAAAGGGTATTAAAGGGGATATCAGTTTTCACTCACATTTTGGGTCCCCTTTTGACAAAGGGAGAATGAATAAGCTAATTAATTAATAAACCAAACTGACAATTTGAAACTCTTTTCCAATGTTAAATAAACCAACATACATAAACAAAACCATATATTTACAAGATAATTAAAGGTTAAACACACAATATTAGTCTAGCTAAATATTTACTTCTGTCACAGTTCTTCCTCCATACTGTCAGTAGTTCCATACTCACCTAATTGGCTCACTCTGTTCACCTGCCTGTCACTCTCTCTCAGTTCACTCTGGCCACTCCCAGTTCCACTTCCAGCTCACAGCCCAGCCCTCTCTCTCTCTCTTACCACACTCTCCCTCACTCACCTAATCAGCTTCATGCAGTGCACCTGTCTGCCACACCCACCTCATCAGCACAATCCCTCTCACCTGCTCACTCTGCTGCACCTGCACCCTGCAGTATTTAAACCCCAATCAGTCACACACTCGCTGCCAGATTGTTCGTTGCATTTATGTCAGACCTTCCAGCAATTTCCCGTGGACTGATTTCCCGTTGCCGACCCTGCCTGCCTGTCTGGACTTCCCTGCCTTGCCTGTGCCCCGGTCAACGACTCAGCCTTCTGTCCCCTACCACCGGATTCCCCTACCTTGCCTTTGCCTCGGTTAGCCACCTTAGCCTTCTGTCCCCGACCACGAGTTTAGCCTCCGCTTCCTCTGGTTTCCGTCTGCCTGATCCCCTGCCTGTTTCCCAATGTGAGTCTGACCCTGCCTGTCTGTCTGCTGTGTGCTCAGCTTTAAATAAAGCTCCAGAACTTTATCTGTCTCCTGGTCGTACTGCTTTTGGGTCCACACCACATCTGTGACAACTTTGTTTGTTAAGGTGGTTTCATTTGTTAGTTGGTTTGTTTGCCAGATCGTGGCCTACTCCAGGGGTACAGGTATAGGAAGTGATGGAAAAGAGGTGAGACTGTTTACGTTTCACAAATAGGGTTCAGATTCAAGTGAATGAAACAAATCCATCTGTGGAGCTCCAGTGGTACCAACACATTTAATCCAATCCACATTCAGATCTGCTTTATTTTCAGCTCTAGTTTGACAAACAATGGATTAAATATCTTGTTTAGTAAGGGTGTCAATAAATACAAACACATTTTTTGGGAGATAGGCCTGAACAGATACAAAATAACATCCCCTTCCTTTTCTCCTGCTGCCACAATTTACAACAACGGCAAAGCTGCTTCTTGTCAGAGTCATAACTCAAACCTTAACACACATTGCTCCAATGAGCAAAGAATCAGCTAGTTGTGCAGTAAAAAAAAAAAAAAAGCTTTTTACCTTGTGATCTGACATTAAGGGTAAGGACCAATTTTTATTTTTTTTTGTAAAGAGTTTTCTCATTCTCATTTCGAAATAGATTTATTTTCACTTGTATCTCCTCCGATTGTATGCAAAATCACCTTTTTATTAAAAATGTTTTTGTAATTGGGTCAAATGAGTAAAACCGCCCTGTTTTCGTAAATAGCTTTTACAACCTCGACAATTTTATAAATCATATTATTAAATAAGGAATAAGGTAACCATGTTTTTTTGCTGGGTTAATGTATGAGGATTATAAATGTCAGTAAGAAACTGCCATTGAACTGTAATTCAATGTCAAAATAATTAATCTTGTATGAGAAAAAAAAACACAAGATTCAACTTCCTTGAATAACCCTTTGTGCAGTGAACGCAGGGGCGGCTGTGGCGTAGTGGAGAGCAAGGTAGGTCTCCAATCAGAGGGTCGGTGGTTCGATACCCAGCTTCGGCAGTTGATGTGTCCTTGGGCAAGACACTTAACCCCAAGTTGCTCCCGAAGGCTTGCCATCAGTGTGGATGTTGCATGAATGTTAGAGTCTGATGGTGGCACCTTGCATGGTAGCCCTGTCATCAGTGTGTGAATGATATGTAAGTCGCTTTGGATAAAAGCGTCTGCTAAATGACTGTAATGTAATGTAATGTCACAGCAGATAGAGGTAACATGTAAGGGCACAACCCATTCTTTCTGATGGAAACATTGTGTACTGGTTAAATCCTGTTGTTTTGAACAGCACAGAAGAACAGCCTCACACTGAGACTTGTGCATTTGATGATAGAATCTGACAATGTCAAACACATTACACTTTTGTACTCACTCGATGCTGCTAGCTTTTCCCACATCCCCTTCAAACACGTGTGGGCGGTTTAAGCTGTCACTCCGTTTCGAGGGGCAGTCTGGGGTCACAGAGGAAAACCGAGCAGAACGGTATAGAAGACTCAAAGTGCGAGCACTCACGGGTGGCCTGACACCACTCGCCTACTCTGTTGGACGTTAATTAAGGCTCCGTAATCTAATGAGTTTCTTCCCCCTTATTGAACCTTGCTTGTTAGGACTACTGGCATTTACCAGGGCTCACTTACAGGGATCAGCTTAACACAAAAGCTAAAGACAGGAAAGTTTATTACCTGTGGTTTACTTATATTTTTCAAACCCTTTTTTTTTTTTTTTATAACAAAATGATGCTGATGGGCTTTTACATTTTTCTTAATCTGAATATTGACAATACTGCTATTTGTACACTGCAAAAATCTATTTGTCTGTATTTGAAATCTTGAAAGAAGAAAAATAACGATCTAGAGTATAGATCATAACCCACAATTGGCTAACCTCCCATCTAGGCCACAAGTGTATCATATGTGTTATATACTCACACATATCACACAACTGATAGGCTCATATCATTGGTACCCTACCAGGCGTAAGTAATATTGATGACGAGAGGTGCCTGCTAAGAGCTCAAAGAATAATTTCACGCTCCATCCTTCACCATGTGGTATAGTTTTTATTTTTTTCTGCAACTACACTACAACTACAAACTGCATTCCGCTACGCAAAACCTGTGATGTACATTGACACTAAATGAAACCTTGAAACATGTTTTGAGATGAATCACTACAACCACAAGAGGTCCTTTAGCATGCAGCCTTAACTAGCCACCCACAATATTATGCAGACATTTTGCCGCTACAGCCTTACTTGTTCTGGTATGACCAGTAGCATATGGTGGCTAGCGTTGGCAAACATTAGACAGATATTGCTTTTTCAGTGATATTACTTAGTGAGTTCACTTACTTCATGATTTGTTTTCTTTTAGTTACCAGAATTTCACTAGCCACCCAAAATAGTATGCAGTTTGCTGCAGCAGAATGAAGTATTATCTGTGGATAAACACAGAGGACTCATGCACCGAGACTCTCCTGGCAGACTTATTAAAACATTTTGCCGCTACAACCTTACTTGGTCTGGTATGACAAGTAGCTTTTGGTGGCTAACGTTTCTTTTAGTTACTAAATTTCACTGGTTATATCACAAAAGTTAACCAAGTAGTAAACACAGGTGACATGTTTGTTGCTTCCTGTGTGCTATCCCATATTATTAGGAGTCATGTCACCTAATGAGGGTGTCTTTAAAGAGACCGACTCCGGGGAAATGAAGGGAAATTGAATATGCGGCGTTCCTGTACTTGCCACTAGCAGCTCTAACGTGAAGCTCCTGTTTTCTTTGTGTCTGTGACATAAAACTAAGCACCATGACAGCATAAAGTACCACTTTTAGTGCCCCTTTACTTGTAATGTGGAAGCACTTCCCTTTACTTCAGCGAGAAAAGCTCCAGAGGCAGTACAGAAACTCAGTCATTACTTACATAATCCCTATTATCAGCCTTTCTGTACATACAGTACTCTGTAGAGGATGTCGAATGCCTTACGTATTGCGAAATGATGGCACATCAACTGACAAAACAAACAAGCGACAGAGAACATAACTGCACCTGTAATTGACAGTTCAGTGATGGCTCATTATCCCTTTATTGGGTTACATAAACGTTGGTGAGGAGAAGAGTTGAGCTGTAACGTGGGAGATTTCCATGCTTATTTATTCAACCAACTTCAGCCAGGATCATTCAAATGCAAATGTTTCTTTTAACACAAGATGGTGCTTTAAATCTGTTCTTTTCATCTTGAGAGGGAGATTCTGTCGCCCTGGAGTGAAACCTGGATGATGACCAATTTAAATGAAAAGTAGACTGGTGGCTTTTTTTTAAATTAAGCATATGTTTAATGTTTAGATCATTTTCCACCCAGATCAGACTTGGAACTAGACAAGGGAGGTATCAGCTGTCGCCCTGTAACTCTATTACATACTGAAGAGTGTGCTCTTTGTTGTTGAGGTTGAGGTCGACCTCCTTAACTCTTTTTTTTCATGCAGTTCTCAGATCCATCATCAAAGCTGGGCCTGAAATGAAAGGTGCTCACATCTTCAGTGACAGTGTCTTTTTCAGTATGATTTATTTTAAGTGTTGCAGATGAAACGAAGTGAATGTAGAGCAAACAAATTTAGCCCGTATCAGAAGAAGAAAAGTGCCAGTCGGCACAAAGCGTACTCCATCCCTGTCAGGTCACTTTGGTTATGTGCCTGACAGATAAAAGGTCAACCTGACCCAGTTCCCTGCCTGGGATGAGTCACTGGAAGAGGCACAGGTCACAGTCGGTGTGAAAATGAATGTGTCAGAGTGGAAGAGAGATAGAGGAGGAGACAAGGACGTAATATGTCCAACCCTTGAGCGAGCCAAGACCCAGACCCCGGCCCAAATCCGATTACCTCTTTTCAGATAGAGATGGCAGATTGTCTGTAAATATATTTTATTTTCAATTTGAACGATTTAGGAGGAGAATATCTTCGAGGAAGTTGAGAGCAGCTCTGACATGATGGCAGATATCCTTTCCCCCAAATGTTTAAACCCAACCAGAGGGAGAGATCGCTATCGGTTCAACCGTCTCAAAAGACAGATGCTATCTACAGTCTGGGCGACATCACTTAAAGAAAAAAATGATGAACCCAGAACTGGAAAAAATAGAAAGAAAGAAAAAAACATTCCTCGGGATATCCATTTTCTATTAGCAGTGGTTTTGTGTTTGCTTTTAGCAATGCTGTCTCCTTTCAATTTGACCCCTTGAGAGTCGATCTTATTGTGGCAAATAAGACTGAGAATAATAGTAACATGACTTTCATCAATTTAACATAGAAACAAGTGGAGGGACTCTCTCTTCTCCAGATTCTTTCAATTACTATGGCAATTTTGTCCGTCTGTCAATCAGAAGTATTTCATTTTTAACCCTACACTATTTTGTATTGTTTTGACAGAGATATAAGAATCAATTTTTGTGGAGGCTGAGGTTATTGTTTTTTCAACCAATCAGAGGCATTTGTACAAAGCCCCTACAGATGTGTTTGTCTTATTTTGCAATACTTTTTGGAGATATGTTAAATAGTGCATGGACACCTGTAACTTGCAGCTAATATTAGGTTAACCAATTAGCCCATGCCACAAACCAATCCTGTCTCCTACAAAATTATGGCCCCTATACAACTAAACTGCATTCTCATTTCACATGTTTGAAAGAAATATGCTTTCATTTTTAAATGTGTGGGAAACAATGCTAGCTTTAGGCCACAACACTACATGGTTATGTTTAGGCAACAAAACTACTTGGTATGACTTTATATGTATAATTCTTGGATGAGTTGGATCCAACAGTTGGATGATGATGCTTCATGGAAAGAATACTGGGCGGGAATGCAACAGTCTTGGTATTACACTGAATTATACCATAGTCTGGGTTAATACTCAAATCAGATTGGTTGTCCACTCATTCCTAATTCCACTTACTAAGTAGTAACTGTAGACTGTCTTTTCACCTTTCTAAATGAATGGTCTGGCTACATGAATTGAAAATTTTTTTATAATTTGAATATCTTACTCACAATAAGATAAGATAAGATAATCCTTTATTAGTCCCGCAGTGGGGAAATTTGCAGGCTTACAGCAGCATAGAGTAAAAAACAATGAGTGTAGTCCTTCAGTTCCTCATCCTCTGAACACTGACCCATCTGAACTTATACACACATATTATAAGCGATCCTCTCTCACATCCCATTTGATAAATCATAGTCAATGTTATTGGCTTTGGCTCTTGCTGGCATAACGCTAGATTTCTGACTCATAGTTTAACCAAAGTGTTCTATGAGCTGAGCAGACTAGAAATATCTCCCGTTGCCAACTCATATCTATGGTCCATCCTTTTTACTGAACCAGTTTCCATTGCTTAAGAACCTTATTGGATTGTAATGTTTTTCAAGGTATTAGCAAACCCTCAGGGTGACAAGGGAAACGTAGTGAATTACTTTTTTTTTTTAATGTATAGATTTTGGTTGCAAAATGCATAAAAATAAGAATTAATTTGGCAAGTGAGCTTTGTATAAGTGGGATAGCGGGGTGTCCATTATCAAGAATTAATGGACGACCTGAAGGCTAGAACCGTGCTGACGCATATAACGTGCGCGTTATCCCTTACTTATTACAGTCTAAAACCAGTGACTGTTCTGATATTGTGAGTGACAGTAAATATGCGTAGATGTCATAGTTCCCTGTATTCTTTGCCCAAAGAAGTTCAATAGTTTGTTAAATTCGCCAAATGATTTGTTACTTTTTTCGTGCTGAAATAAAGGATACCGTGTGTGTGGAGTTAATATAGTTTAATGGATGCTGAATGAAACAAAAATGTACGCATAGAAAAACAGCAAAACTCAATTTACCAAATTGACCCAGGGTCTAGCCAGTTTACAGACAGTTAACAAAATCTGATAAACGACACAAATGTATGTTTCATGACCTGGAGGCATCTTCACATAGCAGTCGTCCTCATTTCCTTCCCTTTCCTTTGAGACGCCACTCACACATACTGCGACATCTTTTCGAGGAGCTTGATCAATTTCACGGTAGTCTGCGGAGTTCCCAGCGAGGATGTGAGCTTGAGAGGCTGTGATAGCATAGGGCGTCCCCTTCCCTAACCCACGCTTGGGTTGTCTAATCGGCCCTCCAGCTGCATCCAGCCAGATGAAGGGAACCCTGTAGACTCCTAATCTGTGTCGCCCGTGATCCGTCCCCCACCTCGGCAGCACATGCGCTACTGGGCGCAGTAGAGAGAGGCGGGGAGTATTCGTTTGTTTTCTTCTTGTCATCGTGGAGGTTAATGGAAGTGGAGGCATGAACCGCTTGAGGAGGCAAAAGACAGAATGTTTGGTTTCACCGTGTGCGAGCACTCGTTTCCCCTGTCATCGCCTCCGCCTTCCTTTCCCTACAACCCTTGTTCTTATCTGTCTTTTTTTGTCTTCTCCGTTCGACTCCTGCATTTACATTTTTTATGTGTCTACCTTTGTTTCGTGCTCCTGCTGACAAAAAAAGGAAACAGGGTAAAGAAGTAAACAATGAATTTTTGATTGTACATAGCAATTTATTTCTGTACTAAACACATGATAGAATGATGAAAGAGCTACTTTGGGGAGAAGCTGAACTTTTGTGTGCTCCGTACAACTGGGCGGAATGTGAACTTGGACGTCTACGAGTGTGGGCGGCGACACTTATTTTAACAAAACATAATTATATGAATACGTCACAATCAGTTCCACTTAGCTGCACTAATTGACAAAGCATGTTTCCAATGTGTCACGGCGCTGTAATGAAAAGCTTGAGTTCCAAATTTTCCACCCTTGCTCCATGGAACATTCACTTTATCATAAATTAAGCACAAGGGTATGACATATAAGACATTAAAACACTTTAAAACATTATTTCGCCCGATGCTTTTTTTCCCCATCTGCACTCAGTTAACTCGTTGGCTGTGTATTCACGTGTTTATTTCCTCATTATTTTCTAATCTTGTGGTCTACATCCAATGCGACATGACTTTTATCTCCTATGGCACCATTTTCCACACTGTAGGACACTTAACAGAACCAAAACACTTTCCCGTTGCTTGGTCATTGTATAATTTATTTGATGAGAGAGCGCTGCACTATGACAGTAAATCATATCTAGCTATTAAAAGTTTGCAGGAGGGAACTTTGCAGGAGAAGCTTGACAAGAGCCTCCATGCCTCTGCAGGATCCTGAAAGAGCATCACATTGAAAATGGCACTTTAATCGACGCGTTTCGACCTCTACTCATCCATCACAAACCCATTATTCAGAAGATTTGCAAGCTAATTGACAAACACGTTTTTTAGAATTTTGAAATCACCTTGACTTTTGGACAGCCTGAGCAGAGGGAAAATAAGTGAAAATATGTTTCAGTCAAAAAGATTTGTTTAAAATTATACAACCGAATAAGACAAAGCCCCCTCAGTCAGGAACCAGAACTTCCCCTCACAGAGGCCTGACACTTCCACTGCTGACAAAGCTCATTAAATGTTAGAGCTCAACCTCTCTTCCTCCCCATCTCACTCAGCACCCTCCTTCTGGATCTATCTTTGTCTCACTTTGTCCCCAACGTACAATATCCTCCTCTTCTTCTGTGTTCTTTAAGAAAAAGCTGATGGGAAAATGTCCCATTACAATGTTTACGAGACCGAGGGGACGGAGTCCTGTAAGCACATCTTCAAACAAACTGAAGATAGAAAATGTATGAGGGAGAAAAAGCCTACAGTCGGAACAAATGCAGTTACATGAGGAGGTAGCGTGCAGCGGGTCGACTGGATTTCTGGATGACAGCCCCGCAGCCTGTGGCTCAAAGACCTCCACTTTGTTTGCAGATGTATTTCTGGAAATTATAAAAGATGAAACAACTGGAAACACATGTAGCAAAGTTATATGCCAGTAAATGCAAAATCTTTAATACTTTTATTTTGCTCAGTTTTCTATGAAGAAAGGCACAAATACTGTCTTACTCTGCTCTTTCATTTAAAACATTTATTGAATAACGACATCTCGTTTTTTACTTTTCAGTCCTTGTAGAACTCCATTGGAGCCTACATTCTTTGTTGAATAAAGTTGGACCATATAAAGATTCAGAACCTTGAACAGATTTCATTGAAGGACCAATATTAAAATGTTGCAGCTGAAGAAATTTGAGAAGTATTAGAACCCATCAATGACTGAATGTTGAATGAATGAAGTGTCCATTTTAGCTCATAGTTATTTTGTTAAAACTCTTAAGACTCAATCAGGAGGCAATCCCATACATTCCCTACAGGGGATCATATCTTATCCCAAAAACTACCCTAAAACATACAAGCAACCAACATAAAGTTGCTAAAATTGCAGCTATGGGCCATTTTTGATTGGATTGGTGAGAAGTTTTGCTGCAGCTGAAGTTGTTATAGGTTATACTGACTGAGATAGGAATAGAGTGAGTTAAAGCAATCCAATTGGGATGTGATAAAAGCATTGGTTACAGTATCCAAATGCTTTACAGATTAAAAAAAAATGAATTTTGGAAATGTTCAGAAGATGTAAGAAGTTGGATTCAACAATCAAGTTCAGTTGCGACAAAAATGAAGCTGTTATCAAATGCACATTTCTGCAGCGAGGCTTAAAGTTCCCTGAGTGTGATGAAAATATGAGTCCTAACCAATGATAATTCCTCATGATTTATTAGAGTTTAACTGAAGGACGTTTTGAGATATCTAGTGTTTAAATTCTGTAAGACAGTTGGCATGGTCCCATGATGATAAGTAATGCTTTTATTTACTAAATTTGACCCAAAGGTAACCTGTAGTGGGAATATACTAAAGGACCGAGCACTGATCCCTGTGGTACGCCATTGGGATTTTTAAGAATATCCTATATGCCTTCCCATTCTATATATAGAACTGTACATAATCTGCAAAGCGCTGATGTACACTTGAATCTGAGAAGTGCATACAGTACAAGGAGGACAAAAAAACTGTGGTGCACTCAAACAGTTCCCATGTTATGTTAACTGTTGGATTACATTTAGAATACAGTGCATAACAACATATATATATTGGAGGATGTAAATCTGTTTGACATGTATAAATGTAGACATGATAAAAAAACATGTTTGAGTAACTCATTTTCTCTTAAAGGGTGGATAATTTTCTAGCATTTAGAAATTAACATCAAGGAAAAACTGTAGACTGATAAAGTATTCCATATTATTCGGTTCTTTTGCTCTTTTCTTCTCTTTCTAAGATAAGCAAAGCAGTGTCTAAAACTTTTAAATTTTAAAGTTACCTTAATCCAGGCATGTCAAATGTCTGCCTTTGAATGACCAAATTCACACTTTCCTCTAAATTATTCTGCAGCAGTTCACGGTGGCAGTTATTGACAGTGGCATGGAATTGGTGTGCCAGTTTCCTGGCACAGGGAATTTGCTAAATGAAGATTCACAGCTCAACAACACAGAGCAAAAAAAACAAACACACACAACACTATCCCTGTCTCTCCTCAACATTCTTTGCCGACTGCGAGAGGCTATCAAAAAAGAAATTTGTCACGCTATGGCACTTAAGTATATTCTGTTGGAGTTCAGCAAAGACTACAGAGATCGGTCAGTTTCTTAGTTGTGTTGCCATCATAGCTCTATGACAGTTTACCTCTGATGAATCAGGGAGTGTTTTGTTAGCAGGATATGTAGCTCAATGATCCATGCATTTTAAACTATACTGGATGATATGTGGCCCTTAAGAGAAAGTGTTTGAATTCAGAGCTATATATCCAGGGGAAGTAGAAAGATGAATGTATCTCGCCGATTCAGTGAAATGGATTAGACAATAGAGAGGGATAGATGGTCATCAAAAACATTAATTTATATCACATTTAAGTGGATTCAATGCTCCTGCCTCTGTGTTTTATTCCTTCTGTACATGGGGATTCAAACTCGTGCTGTGTTTGGCTTATAGCAGACCTGCACGTGATTTTGCTCAAATCCTAAAAGCAGAAATTTGTGAGATTACGATCATCACATTTTCATATTGCTGATATAAAACCTGAGGTGTTTGTGAAACATTAAAAAAAAACTTCTAGTATTGTTGGTTTAGATCTAATGAAAATAGACATGGGAGTATAACACTGGTGCAAAGCAGTAGTCACACACTTCTTCTGGCTCCTGGCATGGGTTTTCTTATATAACTGCAACTCCTATTAATTTCTGATGTACTTGGTGGAATATTTAAATTCGCTGCAATGATGATACAGTGGAGTGACATGTGTTCTAGATGCATACAGCATTGCGTAGTTAAAATCCAAAGGCCAAATAAAATGGATAATCTGATCCCATCATAATTATGAGACGAATATTAGAGAAACAAATCGAATATAACAAAATAATGTTCATCCTCTTCATGCTTAAAGCAGCCTAATTTGTCAAAACTCACACCCAACTCATGCTTTTGAATACTATTCTTTTGGATGCATAATTAAGAAGGTGACATGCTTACCATCTCGAAATACCCATCACAGTAGAATGAAGTATAATTATTAACAGGTTACTTTCAAGTAGAAATCTTCAATTCAACACTATTGTTAATTATCTGTTGCTTCTCCTCTAACATGTTTAATATTGTTTTCTATAAATGTGAGCTAAATTTGGCAAGGTATTCAGTAATTCAAATGGAAAAATATACACTTTAGCTTGTGGGTTGAACAGATAACTTTGGCATCACAATATAATTAAGCTAAGTGTGAAAGTGTCTTTTTAACAACAATTAAGTAAGTATTTTATTTCTTTTTCAGCCTCCGTTTTCAACTGTAAAAAAGTGTTTTGATGTATAGATTGTAAGGTTACATGACAGTCATGATGTGTATACACGTTTTAATGGCACAGTGGGATGAACATAATACTGAGCACAGGGCAATTAATCATGGAAATAACTGGAGTGAGTAAACGATGGTCTATCACGCTTCGGGCTTGTTTTGTCTGGATAGCTGTGATCAACATTTGCACTGAGACAGGTGGACAGAAAATCAAACAAGTCTTTATTCAATTTATTGCCATTTGCAAACAGGATGGGTGTGTGATCAAAGTGGATATTGCTTGAACCAGAAACAAACACACAGAGTCATTTTTAAAGCAGTTTTTGTTGCATGAGTGTCAACATTCAGCTAATTAAATGTTTCACACTACATGTCTTTTAGGCTAAAATCTGCTTCGGGGGTAAAAGCACATTGAGATGCATCTAATGAGGTGAGTAGGACTACAGCATTATGTAATTATCTAGCTCATAAGTTTATCTCTGCTACTGTTAAATGCCTTTTATTAGCAAACAACTATCTCTCTGAATAGATGAACCATGTTCACCGTTATATTTCATGTTTCATTTTTATGTTTTCCTTTGGAGTTCTGTGTGAACATTTCAATCAGGAGAGACTTCAATAAAATGTAACAATAATTTATTACACATGCATAAGAATGAATAGTACAAAGTCTTTGGCTATTGGACTCCATGGCCAAGCCGTATAACAGAGGGGCCAAACGCTGAGATCAGCGGAGCACAATCCCCCTGGAGTCCAGACACTGGTGGTGGTGGTGATGAAGGGACTTCCTGCAATCCTAATGCTGCCTGTGCTGACGACTGGCGGTGACTGGGGTAGAGGAGGGTCACCGCAGAAGAGAGCATATTTTTAAAGTTTGACAGCAACGATGTGACTGGCTAAAGGAATCCGTGGCCGAAACTGGTCGGTCAACTTTACGTGAATGCCCCCCAATCACCTGATAGAGTAATCATTGGGACAGAGTAAATGAGTTTATGAATGAACAGGAGTGTAAAGCTAGTCTTCCTGACTGAACTTTCGCTAAGCTTCATATTAATATATATTAGGATTACCACCTCATGGTTGTTTTTCCTCTGTCAACCAGTCATGTTGCAGTCTCCATCCATATATGTCCAAGATGTCTTCACTTCATTATTTTATCCAATTAGACATTTGTGTGATGACAAATGTGTCACATTTGCATATTAATCCTTGAGCCAATGTGTTTTGTGAGGTCACAGTCACCTTTAAAAATCAAAATATAATCAGTTCATCCTAGAGTCAAGGTAGACATTTGTGCCAAATTTGAAGGAAATTCCCTCCACGGGTTACTGAGATATAACATTCACAAAAATGGACCGAACGGACATATGTCCGTATGGACAGATGGAAGACAACTCCAAAACACGATGCTACCCGGCCACTTCTGTAGCGGCGCCGGCATAAAAAGGCAAGAATGCAGATTAAAAGTCACACAATGAGGAAGCTGCAAATTTCTCCAACAAGAATGTGAAAGTTGGCAGCACAGCCGGGAAGTCACTGTATGCCCACAGTTTTTAATTAAGATGTGAGTGAGTGTGCAGTGATTGCCTTTGTGATATGGGCGTGCAGAAACATCATTTCCTTTGAGAAGCTCCTCAAAGACTCTGGTAACTCATGAATGGATTTTTGACAGGGCTCTTTTTCAATTCCTTCCCATTATACGCCCTTTTCAGATGTACTATAGCTGCAGCGGCAGTCACTCCTATAGGCAAACTACAGGGTGACTTTTGAACTGGGCTGCTCTCTAGGAATGGTATTATTTGGTTTTAATTTGTGCTTGAGTTTAGCCTTGGGTGTGAGCTATATGAAATATAAAAAAAGGAAAGAGGAAATCCCATGTTAGATATTCTATGAAATACAGAAACATGAGAAAAGAAGAGGGGTGAGGAGAAGAAAAAATCCATTTGTTGAAAGAGGGCAGAGCAGGATATCTGGGCAGGGAATCAATAGGATAAGAGGTTATTAGCTGAGAAATGTCACTTGAAACATCGATCATCATCTCCATCGACTGCAGGAACATGTAGACACACAGGGTCAAAGCAGCTTATCAGTCAGCACTGATGGGAAACTATACAGTGAGGAATATATGGATAGGTTTACAGAAACTCATGAAAACATGTACACACGAATGTGCTCGAATGGCAAGTCATCAAAATGGAATTCAGTTGCAATAATGAAAGAGATATTTTTAATTTTCCTTTAAAAAACTGTCAAATCCTGAGCTTAAAATAATTTACTCAAGGTCTTTGCGGTAAAATAATAAACCTGATAAGCAAAAAGTGAAAGGACTCACTATGACAAATAGTCCCTTAATATTATGTAATATTATCTTTTTCTTTTTTTTTTCATTAGCATCATGGTTAACATTTAATCAAGATTTTAGCAACTATATTTTTAAAATATATATGTATATATTCAGGTAAAAATAAATATACCTGCTATGTTAAAAATGACCTTTGTACAAAAAATTATGGTGAATGGTGTCCTTGCTCATTTACAACACTTGATGTGTTTACTTGTTCTTGAAAAGGGCATCTTGTTGCCCTGGAAATAATAACTCTTTCCTATCAAATGCAAAGATAGAAGTAGCATGACACTGCTTTAGCGCCACACACTTTAAAAGGATCTGTAAAGATTATGACCAAGGCACCAGAAATAGCTGTTTGCATCAACATTTGTTTATTTTCAAAAAGAACCCCAATCTTTTCAGACCCTCAGTTTATAGTTTTGGTCACCGAAACGTACTCTACTTAAAGCATAAAGGCGTTGCAGTGAAATTATTGTTTCGCAAGACAAATTACTTACAAATATATTTCCTGCAAAGTTTTATTACAGATACACATATTGAACCCATTGTGTACTAACTATACAGGTTCAATATGAATATGACTACTCATCATTTCTATATATGTTTTGCGTTGCCAAATTCTGGGAATATTCCAGTTGGAAACAAAACCAGGAATTAAACAGAAAAATAAGATGCTGATAGAAACAAACCATTTACGATGTCATAAGCAGACATAATACATTATTTTGCCAAATTAAACTATACATTTTTTTTCAAATACATTCAACGTGAAATGTGCCATGTAGTGAGTTAACAAACTAGTGGGTTAACTAATGTGGAAAGGTACCTTGAATAATTGGGAATACATGAATTAAAAATCCTCCAAGAGTGTGAAAGGGTTGTTAAGTTATGAAATTGTTCTTTGATTTAGGGTACTATCTGCTGGTTAACTGAAATAAAAGAAAATGAAATTATGATTAAAAACAATATATATTCACTCCGGTTATATAATTGTTCACTATCAAAAACACGTTTTTATATTGAAATTCTGCAAACACTAGATCTTCACTTTCTGCTCTTCATATAAAAGAAAATACATAGGGTAAATGTTTAGTTGGCTCATTTAAATTGTAACGGCAGTAAATTGATTTTCAAATGTTTTGATTACAAATTGGTATTTCAGCGGATTCATTAGCTTGCATAACCAGCGGTAATGACCATTAAAATGTACAAATTGAAGGAATACCAGCTATGTAACCATTAAATGAATACGTCCCCACTTGTCCTTTCACAGTCAATCAGCGCTGGAATTCACCCGCCAAGTTAAATAGTTGACAACCGGAGCTTTATTCGATGTTTCTTATCAAAAACAAAAGCAGCAACCTTTAATCAAATCTTAGATAAGTTGTTAGCAGTTTTTCTCACATGCGTGCCTTCGCCTGTGGTGAGGGGGAAATCTATACCTCATCCCATAAATGGAACTGGCATGTAGAATACATTGAGTAAGAGTTCGGTACCATCCTCCGGTTGTTCGGCTCGTCCATTCAACTAAGGGAGCTGAAGTGTGCACATTTCATTTATACGTTACTTAAATGAAAGAAGCGCATTTGATAAATGGAAGGAGCATGGGAGATAGTGATAAGAAGGAGACAAGCGGGGGGAATTTCTCGAGGATCATTTGCGGTAAGAAAGTGTATAGGGATTCATTAGCATGAGGCAAGTCTTGATAAATACTCCTGAGGAGTTAGCAGGAGAACAACGACTTTACGAGGGATGGAGGAAGATAGCCGAAACAAAACTTGTATTCTGTGGACAATTAAAAGTTTTTTACTTCTGCCACACTCACATTCACACACAAACAGAAAAAAAGGCACAGTAGACTACCAGAGGTCCTTCTCCAAGGCCCAGTCAATCCATCAGAGGCAGAAGTGTGCCATGGGACGGGGCAGTGCCAGTCACCTTGGACACGGGGAGTAGGCCGCTTTCACGGCACACTGGACATTAATGCTCCTCCCTCGCTAGAGGTCAATAACTCGGCACACTCAATCACACGCACGGGCGTGTCGGCATGCACGCGCCCGCACACAGTCATCGTCAAACCCCACCTTTGCATTCAGAGGCGGGAGCGAAGGAGCGATATGGATGGTCGGAGCAGGAAAATCACCTCTTAATGGGCAGCGGCGAGATTCTGTGTACAGTCCACATTTTAATCACGCTGCGTATAGGGCCACATCTCATTGTAATTTTCCCTATGAGCCCTGCTTCCCATGCACTGCAGTGGCTGCACCTTCGCTGTTGCTAAATATTGTGACCCACATCACTGCAATGTAATCCATTCTTAGATTATGATGTGCAAAGCCAGCCAAGCGGGGTGCTTTTAATCAAAGCAAGTGATCCATTTCCTGCACAATCCATCTGAACGCGCCAGCGAATCACGCTTCATCAATTCCCCCCCCAAAAAAACACGGCAAGGAATGTTAAATTTGACGGTGAAAAGAAGTAAACCGGGCATTCAGAAAGGTTTTCGGAAAACAATTTAGTGAGGACAATGTTTGGGCATTGCAACTCAGAGTTTGGCTTTTAGAGGCAGACAAACACTTCAGTTAGAGTTAAAACTCTGTTTTTACTAAGAATGAGTCAGTGGGAATGAGTAACAAAATGGTTTTCAAAATCATCTGCAACAGTGTAAAATGACCCTCTTGAGAAAACTAAATGAAAATCCATATTTGAAACAAGCACATTCCACAAAATATGCTTGAAAACATTATTGGGTGCTTGAGATCACCTCAGAGAGAAAAGTGCTCAACATCCAGTATTTGTTTGTTTCTCAAGGCCATAAGTAACCCACCAACATCCAAGCAACGTTAGATTCCTTTTGACTAAATGCACTGGTCCAAAATGCAGCACAGCTTAAGTGATATAAGCATGACATTTAGACAGGAAAAGGTTTTGAGATTTTCGAACTGTATTGGCAATCAGGATGTATTTTTGGCAACTATTCTCTTAGGTACTCCTACATGTTGGAGCCGAAAAGGGTCAGAACAGGCCAAATCACAAATAAGCGTATTGTTTATCCCTCGTGTTGTAAGTTTTACGTGCTGAGCTTTTACATCTAAACTACCATCTTCATACAGGAGTGGTAGATATCATTTTAACTACTCAGCTCTCAACATTTAAAACTCAACGCTTATGTTGGACTATTGTTTCTATAATTTCTGATTCAAAGTTGTTCGGTCTGGATCATCCACAGTGATAAGGACATTGCTTTGGGAAAGAAAAGTTGCTGCTGAGTTTCCCGGACATAATTGTTTCAATGATGTGAGCACATCACAAAGCTAATTCATGTATTGGGATGGCAACAGGAGTTTGAGAGGCAGCTATCTCCATAACACTTTACAATTTGGAACATTTGATTGAGAGTAGTGACTAAGGAGCAAGTGAGAGACTTGATATTAGATAATTGACGACCAAGAAGTAGCTCTTTAATAAATCGAAACCGCAGACTCATAATTAGAAGTTGCTAAGTAACACTGTTCACCAAATATCAGCAGAAATAAAGCTTAATCCCAGCACACCTCTGGTGGATTTAGTTCCAGTACCACATGTTGCCAACATACAAAAAGAAGTCAGATTGTATAGAAGTCTATGAGAGAATGACCCTGCTTCTGACTTGATTCATCCCCTCAGTAAACATTGTAAACATGAGTTTATGGTCTCAATCTCTAGTTTCAAGTCTTCTTGAGCATTTTTTTTATCTTTGTTTTCTTGTTGTTTATAATGTATTGTTATTATAAATCATATCTTGTAAAAATGCTTTTTCAACAGTATTTCATACCATATGTATTTTCTTTTTGTATTCGGTATTGTATTGTGATTTTTAAAATAAATATTATATAGGTGGAGGCTTCAAATAAGCCCAGTGGGCTTTCTGCCTCTTCCTGCACTGTAATATCATTTATCAGTGTTATGTTTTTTTTTTTTTAATTTCAATTGTGCAAATAAACTAAACTAAACTTCTTCAATACAGCATGATGTTCATTTAGTAAATTATGCTCCATTTAGAGTCAAATAGACCACAAAGCAGGATATGCTTTGATTTTCTTTTTTAGAACTTTAACAGTAAGTTTTCAGTTCATGAAAGTATATTGTAATATTTTGATCACCTAAAAAATGTCCTTATTCAGTGATTGGTTGTGTGTAGTTCCACTCCCTTAAGCCACTTACAAAAAGAGAAAACCATGGCAATGGCCAAACACCAAAAATGGAGATGGCCAAAATCCCAAATTTAAGGCTTTGAAACCGTCACTGTGTCGTCACTCAATTTGTTTGTGGGCTACTTAGTCCACTTCCTGTATACAGTCTATGGGGGTTACTTATAGTTTTTGGTATGATGCATCATAGTATGACTTTTCACTTTATATCTGTGAACTAATCATTACACAATGATTCCCTGAATATAGTATATACCAGTCTGTTCTCTTGTAACTCTTAATTATCTAGCATATACAATATTCCTCAATTCAGAGTTATTCAGGAAGTGGTAATACGACGATTCACAATTATATATCAGGTTGTTCCTGATTTGTTCTTCGCTCTCTCCTTAGTAACTGCTCACAGTTTGGTGTGCAGTATTGTAAACTGTTACTGATTGCTTATAACCTCCATATACTCATTCACTCAAGCATCCACCTCTTCCTCCACTCTTCATTCAAGCAACTACAAAAGCAGTGGCATACTTAACGTGAGTCGCATTGCCTCAGTGGGCTGGCATGAGCCTGTTGAGTGTCTCATCTCAAACAGCGAGGCATGCTCCTTATAGTTTTCCAATAGTGGATAAAGCCTATCCTTGTTCTGTTGTTCTCTCCAATAAAAGGCAGTAATCTATAATCCTGGTAGGCTGGATCCAGGAGAGGTGCCATCCTGAGACAGATTATATGGTGCTAACAGGATCGGCATGGGTGGATGAGACCAGGAAGGAAAATAATAAAGGAAAAAGGGGGCCTGCTATTGATTGTGCTCCTTTCCTTTCAAAGGGCTTCTTGAGTGCTTGGTCGTGATGCGTTTATATAAGGGCATCATGGATATCTGTCCGTCTATTTTTTAGTCTAAAGCAACAAATGTGGTTAGCTAGTCTATTCTTCTTATATTTCTTTGAGTCGCACCAAATTGTTGTGGGAAGATGTTTTTAAAATTCAATAAAAAAGCAGTAACCCCCAGAATTAAGTGCAAAATGTAAAACAAATTCCTATCATGCAGGAATTCCTGATGCCTTTTTGTCAAAAGCCCAAATAGTTTTGACAAACTCTGTCTCGACAGTACAAAGTACAAAGGTATACACTGTAATCTAATGTCTTTTGTAGACCATCAAGTTTGTATATTAGCCTTTCATTTAGGAAGCTTTTTGTGCATTGCAGAAATGAGAGAGCCATCCTTATGGCTTACTGTGTGTCATTTATTTTAGCTTTAGATATCCTGATTGACTACACAACAGAATGATCACTTCAGTATATAATGATACATTGTTATGGTTCAAAACTGTGAAAGCACTATGTTGCCATGGATGCACATAATTCTCCTCTCATAATCAAATACAGTATAGTTATTTTTTTTTTTTTTAAAACTAATGGCTCTAGCTAAGCCAATGTAGTCTTTAACAACTTTGGTTCACAAAATGTTCAGCGAAGATTGGATAGATTTTCCACAAAATGTTGTCCAGGTATTCATGATCCCCATTTCATCTTCTCTAGTCCTACCAGCTGCTTGACATTTGTGGCTTTGGTTGAAATGTCTCAACAATGGTCATTTCATTGCTCCTGTTTTATCAATTCATTGTCTCTATGATTTATTTATATTTATTTGTGTTGTATGGCTGTTTTGTGGGGAACCCAGCTGTAAGGGACCCAGCTCATGTTAGCATTTTCCATTTATAAAACAGCACAATTGATCATAAAATACAGCATAACATAAATTAAAAACTATGTACAGTTAATTTGCATTAGCAAATACATTTAGTAAGAAATGTAATGCCTTTATATTGATCTTGTTATACTGTTATATTGATTGTATCTGCAAACTGTTCATGGTCAATGCATTTAATTAGTATTAAGCATGATTCATATTTCTATGTTAATGCAAAACGGTGCACTTGGTTAGGGTGAGGTTATGACCATGGTCATAGTTAAATGCTGACAAAGTCTGAAAAGAAGCATGATGCATTCACCTTTTCCACTATTAACCATAGCCAAAATTTACCACACCACTTTATCTACCTCAAACACTGTCTGCCAGATCATCATATGTCTTTTTTTTGTTTGTTTTCACAAGAACATCAATAATGCATTTGTGTGATGAAGTTCAGGCAATCATAGGAAATGAACAAAATTTAAAAGATCAGGATCAGCAACCTTTTCACTTTCGTCTTTTACCGAATTTACCATGTTTATATATATTTTTTCAATGCTACACATCTGCTTTCAAAACAGAAAAAAATTTGTCTACACTACTTGAGCTTTTTGCAAAGTCATATTTTGATGGGGTGTTCTGTGTTCCAGTATCCTGAAAGGGTCTGCTTTTACATCTTTACACTAAGAGATAAAAAAAATGCAGTTTGAATGTCGCTTCCAGCTTCATGCAATAAGCAGCATATGGTTATTTTAGAGATGCAGCTAGAGTGGGTATTACTGTCTCTCTGTGATGGAGAAGTATTTAGTTTGTTTTATACATCGACCTACAGCAGCACAGAGTTCACTGTGCTCTTTGCACTGGGCTCTCAGCTTACCATCTTCGTCCAGCCGGGGCGCCAATGGGGTTCAAGCTGTGATACAAAGACCACCCTGGCTGCCTATGGAAGTGTAATCCCAGACACTTTCCAGCCCATTGCAACATTTTGAGCTGATACCAGGGAAAGATCTCACAAATCCACCTTTGGAAAAAAGCTGGGGGTTTTTTGGGAGTCAAAGACTCTTGGAGATACATGCAAATTAGGGGGGAAAAAACAATATACTAAAACTCTAGATAGAATAATCTCCAAGGGATCCACATTTCCTTCTGGATGTTGTTGTTTTTTATTGGCTCTTTGAGACCAAATGGAAATTATGGTTTTGAAGTAAGAAATGCTGTAAATGGATGTCGATGAAGTACTGGTAACTGGTAACTCTATTTGGATGTTTTCATAAGAACTAAGCCACTAGCTCAGGACAGGGACTTTGTTTTATCCCTTTGGTTTTGGCAAACATCACTCTTTTATCGACGCATTGCATAAACAAGTTGTCACTCAAGTCAGCAGTCATTGCTAATTAGATTCTCGCAGGCCTAATTTAATGTGTTGGACGCTTTATGGCCAGCTAAATTTCAATTCCCATCAGAGCCCTCTGAGGTGTCAAACCTAGAGAGAAACACTTTCTAAACTATTGGTATTTAAAGAGGACTGTACTTTTACAGACTGATTTAGCAAGATCTTGGATTTGAGGGGATTACTGTACACTCTGAGGATGACAATCAGCCAGAATAATTGAGCCCCGGTTACACAAGCTTTTTTTCTTTTCAAAGCTCACTGAAAAGGAATCCTACTGAGCTACTGTATATCTATGTGAGATTTTCAAAAAAGTGGAAAGATAAAAGTCATCGTCTGGCTGGTAATTCCTGCAAAATTCAGAGGCTGATCTTGATAATTGCTATGGAAACAAGAACTGGTATTTAAAAAAAAAAAGAAACCTCTTTTTACATCCTAGTTATGAAATGCTACAACCTTCTTGTTTGAAATATACTCCTCCACTTGTACCTGCAGGTCATGCAACTAGGTGCTCCACCACATGTAATTTGAGGAATCAGGCTTTTTTCTGTAACTGCTATTCATCTTTGAGTCAAACTGGAGAGACACCAAAGGTCTCAAAACGCCTGGATTGCCCACTATTTCTTTTCCCCACTGCATGCATCACTACGAAAATTGGAAAAGGAAATGTACTGTCTGTTAAAAAAGCAGCAAATCGCTTCAAGTATTTCCTGTCCGCTCCCCATATGCAGCCCACAGAAGATCTATTTGAGAAATGTATGGCAAGCAATTCAGAGGAAAGTGGTGTTTGATGGTTGGGTTTTCCACAGGCATCACCTAAGTTGGATTAAGGCCTCCTTTTTACCAACAACTTCTTCATTTATTTTTGGCAGGGAGGGAAGTCAGGTCAAGGTGTTCCATTACATGGTAGCAATTTAGAAAAGTGGATTGAGCCTGGCTTTCAGATGGCCCCCGTGGCAGGGAAGAGCTACAGGGAAAGTGGTTCAGACTGAGATACTTGCTCTGCAGGGGTCACCTTCGCCTCTCCACCTCATTGTAAAGAAAGAATGCTGCCAAAAAAAAAAAAACTTCTCTCAAGAGGACGGAGATGATTCATGCTCTAGAATCAGAGCGTTTTTGGTAAATAAATCTTTACCAAACTTCTTTTTCAAAGTTTCCTGGGAGTAGTTAATGAAAATTGTCATCACTTTGGCAATCACAGAGTTCTACTTTTTATACCAATATGAACTCAGCAAACCTTTAATATGGTGGTCTGTCAATAATATAGTTAATAATAATTTCACATTGTGGCAAGGACAAAGCAGTGAGCCCTCTGTGGTGAAAATTCAACTCTGGTTGTCTATTTCAGCGTATCCAAAACTGGTTTTAGGAACAGAAGCATCATTTAACTGAGGGGCTTGCTTCCAAACTTCTGCTACCCAGTCTCAAAAATCTATAGCCAAGAGGGGGATTATGGGGAATCAGACTCTGACTTTTTGATTTGTTTTGAACTTTTCCTCCTTGGTGTCCTCTTTGAAACATTTTCTATTGATTTCCTTTTTTCTGTTAGTGCCTCTTTGTGGCAAAATGTATTTTACGCATGATTTAGCAAAATTCACCCGGAGGCAATAGAAAAATGCACAAACATGAAGACAACAAGACATCAAGGATGGAGGACGCTGGGTACTTTTGATGTGAAAATAACCACTTCTCATTTTCTGAGAGCATAAGCATCACAGTGCAAGCATGTGAAGAGGACAAAAAAAAAAAAGCACAGAGTAATCAGCAACTTTTAAGCAGTGCCTGTCTTCTGAGGGTCAAAACCCAGAGATCCCCATTAAACTGAGGCAATTTCCAATTGAACCCTAACCCTAATGCAGACAAATACCTATGTGCAGCAGCTACAATGTGCTTCCTAGACAAAAAATGTTTTCAACAAAATATAATTAGAGCACTTGGTTTTGTCCAGGCTGACCTTTGAGAGCTTGTGAGGACAGAGCCAGAACAGGTTTTATATAGAACCCTGCACCAGCAGACAGACACTTTCAAAATGAACACAAAAAAAAGGACATTTGGAAATGTCATGACGGTCTCAACCAGATTGTTTACTGTTGTGATCTTAAAAGGCCAGACCTCAGTCATCCATCGTGTAAAATCCTTGATATAGAGGAGGCTATTGAATTAATTTTGTACAGTTAGAGTCCAGTTCTCCGTCCAATTAATTGAGACCTGTCAATAGAGATTTGATTAATCAGTGCCGTTGTGCACCACTGGAAGAGTGAGGATAAATCTAATTGTATAAGTGGGATTATAGAAGTCTAGGTAATATTGAAATCAATAAAAGAAACACCAACAAAGCAAAACAGTCTACAGGCTTGCATTGCTCCTTAGAAAATCCATTTAGGGACCTTGGGACACATAATAATTCAAAACTGGGGGGATTATTTCCTGCATGCTGTTCTGGCTGAGATATACAGTCCTGAGGCTGCGCATAGGTCAACATCGTTTTTTTTTTAACTACCATCTTGGGAGAGGACTGAGGCCATTGCAAAGCTTACAAGGTAGTCATTTTCGCCCTGCAGAGAAAGGTTGGGGCCATTTCCAGATAGCGGCTGCCATTTTTAGTATACAGGGAGGAAAATGTGCCTGAATACACAGCGGGCAAGATGGGATATCGTATTCAGCGCGGCTACATCTAGACTCATGCTAAAACGCCCGTGGTAAATGAATTCAGAATAAACACAGATTGGCCGCTTGAGTAATATCTCCATCACTGAATGGCCGGTGGATGGAGTTGGGCAGTTCATTGCTAGACTTCATATGCTCACCGACGGCGGCGTTCGCAGTTAATCACACCTCAGAATTAATGCAGAGGTAGGGGTTTATGATAAATAGGATAACCATGAGGCCTGCATGCATAAATGCTGTTTAAGTGTGTTTAGGGTCCGCGGATAAATTGCAGCACAGTAAATTGGAAGAGGCGCTGTGTCATGCTGAGAGGTTGCAGGCATACAGCAGCAGTGAATCCTCCTTCGCAGTGGATACGCACCTGCAATCTATCTGATTTAACGGTGGCTGACAGAGAGAGAGAGAGAGAGAGAGACAGAGAGAGACAGAGAGAGAGAGAGAGCAGAGGCAGGGCCTAGAATAAGGGAGCTGGGAGAGACACTGCGTACAAAAGAGAAGAAAAAAGAGTTAAGGGTGGGGTAGAGGTGGCAGATAGGCAGAGAGATAAAGGGAGATTGAGTGAAAGAGAGTCCTCCTGGAAGATGGCCGACAGCTTTCTTGTATAGGAGAGAGGAAGTCACTGAAGCGAAGGAGACACCGTCCCCTTTCCTGCTCCTCCTGGAGCTGACACCTCTACTCACATAAAGGTCATCCTCCTTCTTTTCCGCACTTTCCAAACTAACTGACTGTCACTCACAGATATCTTCTTTAACACCGCCTGTCTCTGTTGGACTGTATCCATTTCTTACTTTTATAGACATTGACAGTGACATCCCCTCATCCCCCATCACTGTGAGCACCAGTATGGCATACAATTATTCCCAACTTGATGCACCGTATGGCTCTATTAGAGTTCGGCAACCTGACCCGAAACCAATGGGACCTGACATAACGGTCCATTTTGTTGCATGAAGTAAACTTCTTGAGAGCTTGCTTTTTCTGCTGCTCTCTCTTTTCCTCTCTGTCTCCGACAGTCTTCTGCTTTGATGCATGCTATGACGCAAGTAGATGTAAAATGCCAACTGGGAAGCGTGAAAAGAGACAGGACGTGCGGTAGACCAGAAGATGAGGACGCTAAAACCATCTGCATTGGATGCAACTCTCTTTCTCCTCAAAGTATTGCCAGTAAGGCAGATCATTTATTATTTTGAGATGTGTTTCATGCTGGATGTTGGGTGCAAGGTGTGTATTGCAATTACACCTCTGGCTTATCGGCTAGTAGACTAGAAGATTGAAATGTTTTGTTGGGTCACTGTGCCATATTCTGTCTTGGTCTATAGCCATTCTCAGATTTGTTGCTTTGAATGTGTAAGTAAACCTTTCTAAAACAAGCATATAACACTGTCTTAAATGAAGAAATAATATAATTATAGCTTGGGTCAGGCCTGCAGAGGGCCTAGACTCCAACCGCATCCAACACTTTTGGATGAACTGAAACTCCAACTATGAGCCTCATCACCCCAACATCAGTGGGATCTCACGAATGCTCGTGGCGACAGTTCAAACATGTTTTAACCTTGATTTTTTTTAACGTGCCTACATTACTTTCTGACTGAACTCATGGAACTCAATGCTCTGCTATCAGTGGGAAAAAAAACCTCTCCTTTTTTTAACTCATTAAAAATCCGGCTGCCAGCTAAGAAACACGAATATCCCACTGATCCTCACATCCCTGCACAAGATACCTGTTGATTTTACCCATTACTATCAAATTCTGAAGGTACCTTGCCTGAGGATATGTTTCCCCTCGCTGCCAGAGATCCTCAGACATTTCTGCTGTCATTGTTCCAAGATCTGGACTTATATGCAAAGGTTATGGAACCTTTGCATTTAGAGCTTTTGATAACTTGCCTGAGGATCAGGGCTGCAAACTGTTTCCTCTCTTCTTAAATCACTTTTAACATTTGTAAAATTAGCTTATCACTGATTATGGAAAATATATATTTTTTAACTTATATGTTTTATTTTTTCAAATGTTTGTATGTGTAAATAAAATTGCATGGTGTGAACTGCAGACTTCAGTCGATGGGGAAACTAATCATTCACTCCGCTAATAATAATTAGAAGACTGATAGCTGGTGTATATATATAAGGGTCATATACCACACATCTAGGTCTGACATATTCTAAAAGTAAGAAACCTGCCAGAGAGTCATGAGTTAAACTCATTATGTGTTTTAATGGCGATGAATGTATGTCAAGGAGACGTGAGGAAATAATTTGAGAGTGTGTCAGCTTCATCAGCCTGGATGTTTTTCATGACAGCTTTTACATTAACTATTCAGATAGTAAATGTATGGTGTTCCCTTTGGCTAAATCATTTTGTACATAGGGAGACATGACCTGGAAGAAGCAGCAAGACATAAATAAACTGCATGTGATAATCATCCTGGATGCACATGAAAAGGAACGTTTGGCACCAATGGAAAGTAAAACTTAATTGCAGGAAAGCCAAGGAAGAGTCAAAGTATTTTACAAACTGTTTGGTGTTATGATTCACTTAAACTGACCAACAGGCACTGCAATATCGGTTATCTTGCTTGCAATATCAGTTATCTTGCTTGCAACAGATTATGTTGTAATGACATGCTGAGGTGCTAGAGGAAAACTCAGGGTTTCACGAAAGTCTGAACAAAATGGAGTACCAATCCACCATGTAGATGTAGATATTGTTAACTGGATAAGTGAAAACGTACACTTACAAATGGTACATGTGAAAAGGTTAACTAGCTCTCAGACATGCAATCTGCAACTTCACTGCTAGTGGCATGGAATCCACTTCCTACTCCTTCAAGCGAAAGAATTCCCAAATGAAATAAGAGTCATCCTCTGAGGACCACAAATATCTGTCGAAAATTTCCTGCCAATCCGTCTTATAGTTGTTGAGGGATTTAAGTCTTGAACAAAGTGGTGGACCACCCTACCGTCACTGCCATCCCTAAAGCCCTTAAAACAGATTTGTTCTACGGAACCAGCTAGGAACCAATTGCTCATTATATTATTTTGGCTTGTTTTGGAGGCTTGTTTTGAAGTGTTGTTTGCTTAAAGCGAGGACCATTTCATTAAAAATGTTATGCCACGCTACATTTAAATTGCACTTTGCTTGGAATTGAAATTTTTATGTTCCTAAGAGTGTATGTCAGTAATAACACTGACCAAAGCAAAAGTCTTAAGGCTTGTAATTAGTCACTTCATGCTTTCTACTACATTCATTCACGCTTGGGTCATGATTCTCATTTTTAAAAAAGTACTAAGACCTACTTCGATGTTGCACTGAGTGTGTGGTGGTAGCGGGCTGTAAGAGGTTATTTAATAACATCTAATTGCATTTTTTAAAATTACAACACAAGGTTTGTTGAGACAATTTGTCATCATGTTTTCCACATCGCAGAGCCAGATTCACCCACGAGCTCAGGCGGTCCACATGCTGGATCAGGCATGAGCAATCTGTTCAGTCACTGACAGAATGCTCGTCCTTGTATTCAAATTCACCTTGGAATCTGACATTAAATCTGTGAAATCTGGCACTTTGTTTATGGCTATACAAGTGTCTACAGGCCATTGGTAATGACAGCCCAGTTGGTCCAAATTAACTGACAACATTGAAATCACTTTGGGTTGCATTTTTGAGAAGGTTTTCTTTTCTTTTTTCTTTATAAAATGTGAGATGTTAATCTTTATCTTTTATTCAGCTAGCTGAGCCCCCCCTAAGAGCAGATCAAGTGCTCACAAATCCTCACAATCGGAAAATGTATTAGTTCAACATCAAAACCTTTTAAATGAAGCTGAATGAAAAGATTATCATCGTAATAAAAAAGAGGATGATTAGAACAGACCATGCTAAAGAGTTTACACCAGAGTGAGTCAAGGGGGCAACCCACACAATGAATTGAAACACACTGAATTGGCACCTGTGTAATACAAGTATTTATGTACCCCATATAAGTGAAATGGTTCACTGGTGTTTTGGCCGATCAAGGCCATTAAATCATGTACAGGTATTACAAATATTTATATGAATACTTCCATCACTACAGACGGCATTCGGTGACTGTTCATAAGGAATGCTTTTTGCACTGCCTTGAAACTTATTAAAGATGGGCATTAAACAGGACATTCAGCTCACCTTTATTTCATTTTGTTGTCAAACTTCCATAAAGCTTGGATGGTACAGTCCCAGTTCCTGTGCATTCAAGTCTTCCAGTAATTCTGTTGATATAGTTCTTGCTTTAACCTGCTTGGATCAGAAGAACAATATCCAGTGTTTCCCATGTGGTTTATACATCATTAAAACTTCAGATATTGATTCATAATCAACAAATGTAGACTTTTCCCCATGATAATGGTAGAAATCCTTGTGATTATAAATCAATTGTTACAGAACAAACATGAACTCACAATGCACCCAAATTTCTCATGAGACAAATTCTCCCAAAAAACAAAAACAACAACCTAAGGCTACAAACAGCTAACTTGCTGACTCCATGGCAAAATTAGATTTCCTGGTTGCGTCACCCGAGGTATGATGGCAACGCTCATGGAAAAAAAAGAACACATCAATCACAAATAGAAGTGAGAAAGTTCTATTAAGTAAGAACTTAAAAATAAGGGTGCTAACTAGAACAATACTGAGTTATTCAGCTTGTCCTCAAATGAGAATACTTTCTGGTTACTTTTATATAGCTTCCCCCCGGGACCCTTTTAGAAGGGTTCTACCTGGAGCTCAACATAAAAGATTTTACACAGAACCGTCTGTGAAAGGTTCTACCAAGAACCCCCAATGAGAGGTGCTATTCAAAACCTTTCGCCCATCAAAGGGGGCTGTTACAAACCCACCCATTGATGCCCTAGATTCTTTTTCACACTAGCCATGGTTTTAATAGGGTAACCTTGGGCTATGGTCACCATGTCCAGCAACTGTGGGCCTCGTGTGGCTCCTAAAGGGCCTACGGGGAAGGGATCTTGGTTCACAATCACAGTTTTTGGAGGTGTGTTTTCAAAGCACCCTTTCTTCCAAAAAGTGTTAATTTCATGAAAGGGGCTCTTAATTTAAGTCTTACTCACGAAGACTGACAAAGTCTTACAAGGAACTCTAGAATCTCCTATTTTTCAAAAAAGGAGCATATTTGTCTAGGTAGAACATTAGCCCCTTAGGAAGAACCCTTTTTTAACCCTTATTTCTAAGAGTTCTTATTTCCATGAAGCACTACGATTTTCATCGTCAAAGAAAAAAACTTTTTCTTTTCATAAAAAAGTGTCCTAGAACATGTATAGTACCACTTACATTAACTTAAATATTCTGGAAAAAAGTTGTATGTTCAGTTAGATGTGCCATTGGCATGGCAATAAAGGTAGTGGATGAGACATGAGACCAAAGGATAAAAGATTGTACTATGTCAGTCTTTTTCAATGCAAAAAGGAGTGTGTTTGCAGGGATAAACTGTAAAGGCATACGGGCATTTATAAATGTCTTCTTCTTTGGTTTGTGTCTTTAAAGCAATTGTGTTAGGCTAATTACACAGTTGGTTTTCAAATAAACCCCCTTTATTGTGCCATTATGTTTTATTTAAGTGGTTATTTAACTCTATGGGAGGCAGAGGAATTGTATGAGATTGCGTGATATTTTGCACGTGTTTCCTTTTCTCATGTCCTGCCCCTGTTTGTGTGCCCGAATGCGCAGCGTGCATATGTATTTGTCATAATGTGCTCGTGTGTTTGAGTGAATGCAAAAGCTGTTTTTGGACCCGTCAACCTACACCTTTCCCTCTCCCCGTCATCTCTTCGGGCGTGCAGGCGCTGGAGCGTGAAGGCGAGCACCGCTTTCCACTCCCCTCATTGAGGATTCCAGTCGTCTCCTCTGGTGTCCTGCAGGCACAGCGGCAGGCCGACAGATGCCAAGGAGAGGGGAGAGAGGAAGACACCGAACTTATAACAACAACAGCAGCAACAAATTTGAGAGGCGGGAGAACGCGACGGCCCATCGGAATCACTCCGTCACCTCCTTTAACAATGTTAAGGAAGGAGCTGTGTGCTTCAGTCTACATCAGAGGGAAAGATAGAGACAGGCAAAAAAAACATCCAAGACCAAAGAGAAAAAGGGTAAGCGAGGATGAGTTTAAAGTTAGTGCCAGTACCCACAGAGGGAAGAGGATTCCAGTGTTTCTCCCCTCCTCTTAATCATACTACTTCCTCCTTCGAGAGCCAGAATGACTAATAGAATTAGGCATGAATCTCAGGCTGATCTATTTGGTGTGATGAACCAGAAAAGAGAATCACAGTCGCAGTATGCACTTTGATAAGGAATCCAAAAGGAATAGTGAAGTTAAAAAAAATCTCCCCACTGCATAGAGGATACTTAACACACAGTTAGGAAAAAAATAAAACATGCATCATCTCTTTTTTTATGAGCCTGTAATTCATAGTTGAAATAAAAATACATCAAAGCGTGTGGCGAATGATAGGAGGAAAAGATTGCAAATTACAAGGGAATGTGCAGGATGCACATTAGGATGGAGAGACCCTGTTCTCCAAACTGTGTCAGAATGAGGGGGCATGACCCTGTCTCCACATACATAGCCGCTGTGGATGTCTTTTATAGATTTGAACAGCAACATTCGCCACACATTGATTTTAGCTTATGGAGGGCATACATGTGGGAAAGTCTTTTAAAAAACAGCAACAAGAAGATGAATATCAAACATGATTATGAATCCCTCTCTTCTAATTCAGCAATCCTCTCTCTTCACCCTCAATTTCCCTCTTTTGTGTATATTTGCCATCCGCCAGAGAAACTAGGGATAATGCCACTTCCCTGTCCACCAATAACAGCCAAAGGCTAATCAGATGCATGCATTATTTGGAGAGAGCATGCTTTTACTCTACTCCTCCAAGCCGACATTATCTCAAGTACGCAAAAGCCCAGACGAAGATAATAGCAGGAAGGGATTACATTTATTTCCCTGCTGCCAGATATCTAAGAGATATTTCCCAGAAGTTCTACTCCACATCCCGCTTCTCCCCTCTCAGCTCTTGGAGGGATCAGTGTAACATGCCAAAACAATGTTTCTGCAGCATCTTTGTTTTCTCACTTCGAGCTCTCAAGTCTCATTCCAAGATCTAAAAGCTTAGCAGTGTGGAGGAGCTGGGAGTTTACCTGGCGCAGGACTTTAATCACCATAAAACAGATTCAGATTCAGAGTCCATTTGTTTGAGACTGACTCAATCAGCCTAGCAGAGGTACACCTGACAAGGAAAGCGTTTTGTCATCCCTCCATGGTTTTGGCACTTAGAATAAGCAATGGAATGCAAGCTAATGGCTAGGTTGCATTAAAAAGGATTACATACAAAAATTGTTTAAATTAAAGGTTAAACCGTAAAAAGCTGTTGCACAATTAAATAGTAAACCTCAGTTGAATCTAAAACAAATTTAGGGGACACGCCCCCTCATTGTTCATCAGTTATGTGATTGAAGAAACCATAATCATATTCTGGATTATTTAATAATGACTTCACAATCCGAAATTCAAAACATACAGACGTTAATAATTAATAAATAAGACAAACGTATTTCGCCGGTAGAAAAGGACACAGAACACAGTATGAATACAAAGAACACAGTATAAATACACAGAACATAGTATAAATACACAGAACACAGTATGAATACACAGAACACAGTATAAATATTCAATACAGTTTGGTAACAGGGGCGGCTGTGGCGTAGTGGAGAGCAAGGTAGTTCTCCAATCAGAGGGTCGGTGGTTCGATACCCAGCTTCGGCAGTCGATGTGTCCTTGGGCAAGACACTTAACCCCAAGTTGCTCCCGAAGGCTTGCCATCGGTGTGGACTGGATGTTGCATGAATGTTAGTTAGAGTCTGATGGTGGCACCTTGCATGGTAGCCTGTCATCAGTGTGTGAATGGGTGAATGATATGTTATATAAACTACTGATTGTAAGTCGCTTTGGATAAAAACGTCTGCTAAATGACTGTAATGTAATGTAACAAGCTGCAGAGAGAAATACATTTCTACTCTGGCAGTGATGATTACTTTGTTTCATTATTAATATTAGTACAGTGATGATTACTTTGTTTCATTATTAATATTAGTACAGTGATGATTACTTTGTTTTATTATTAATATTAGAACAGTGATCATGTGTGCAGACATAAAATCAAAAGTCTCTCCAGCTGTTAAAGCTGACTGACAGCTGATCCAGCTGTGATCAACGGCCGCCATCATCAGAAACAGACGTCGCTTCACGTGACGCTACAGAGGAAAGTACGTCTCATGTTTCTTAAAACACATTTCCTCGTTTCCTCTCTCCTCGCATGGTTTCCTTGCGTCTCTCCATGCATCCCTGGTGGGCGGGACTAAAACGCAAGGAAGAGACGCAAGTGAGGAAAACAAGGACACAATTAAGAGACTTGGGATGTACCCCCGGTGATCTAGGGTTGGACTGATAGCTCCTACATACATAGTGTACTAGTAGTAAATGAAATCTTAATCTGATAATTTATTGACACCATATCACATTATATGTTCCTGATGGTGACACACATATTTTTGGATATAAGTAATATACTTAGATTAGTTAACCAGGTTTCAAATAAAGTATCCAACACAATGGAGAATAATCTTACATTACCATTGCTAAAACTAAAATATGCCTTGGTGGCAAGCAGGTGCCTAGTGAAAAGTAAACTCCATTTTGTAGCCTCATCCTGTTTGTGTTCCACCAATCACATTTGGTGTGTCTGAACCAGGATTGTCTGAAAATGATTATTGCTTGTTTCAAATCATCTTGTGGTATCCAAAATAAATTGACAAAAAAAGGGAAAAACGTCTGCTGATTTAGGCTGCTTTCCGTGACCGATTATACATGTAACATATTATAATATTATATAATTACAGTTATACAGTACACCAAATGTATGGAGGCAATCCTATGGAAAGCCCCACACAATCTTGAATGTTCTCTCTCATTTGACAGATTAGACTCAATTATACTGTACAGCAGTGAGGCTGGAGGGCCATGGATGTATAATCTACAATAAAAAAGTTAATTACATTCTCAGCTATTGTTTTGTTTTTAATATATGAAGGTTATTATTAATTTAAACGTTCGAACACAGACACAACAAGCCACACTTTAGTTATCTAATCTATATCTTGAAGTGCTACTCAACATTTTGACAAATTGCTATTTTTAAGGATGCATTTAGTAATTAATAGTGTTTGGATTTTTTTATAAATAGCTGAATTTGAAGTGAGGTTGAATTTAAGAAAATGTTCTGATTTGTAACTGAACGATGCTATGGATCAATCAGCTTGCAAACCTAATATAACTGAGCTATTTCCCAAAACCTCTACCTCCTTATGAAGGTGCTTTTTAAGTAAACCTGAAAGCTTAAAAACAGCAAAAATGCCTTTGTCATTGTGTAGAGTAAATATATTCCTATGTTAATAACAGTACTCAGTTATTGTGTTATTCTTAGAGACATGGGAGTCCTTAGTCCCTATTTAAACAATCTATAATCCATAGTGCAGGTTCATTTCGGGCATCTGCCACTTTTTTGCACATCATCTTGGGTGCAAATGGGTTGTATTTAGTTTCTTAATCAATCATAGCTGTGTTTTGGGCATAACATTAATCAAACCAATCATTAGTGCCATCTCCCATTCCCTGATAAAAGAACAAGGTGTGCCTACATCTGGCACATTGTTCTTTGAATTGCAGATTTGGCAAAGTGAGCAGTTTTCTACAGTGAAAATGTTTGTTTTTGAAAGGCTAAACGCCAACAAACAGAGATTGAAGTGGAATATTCTGTCACATGAAAACAAGTTTCAATACATTTTGACTTTTGGACTTAGAAATAGGACCACAAGTCTGTAGCAATCCCATGCAGCCATCACTGCAATCTAATTCTGTGGTATAATACTAGTAATATCAGTGTTGCCTGATCTTTACCGGCAACTGTGCAGAAAGGGCGGATTCAAACAGAATGAACAGACATGCACATTCAAATGTTTATTTAGAATTTGCATGTCAACGTGAAGGAAGCTTTCAAGCCTCCATCAATTTGGTGCAGTCTTAAAGTCTGAGCATGCCTTGTTTTAAGACCAACACGCCCATGAGCGCACAGATGGGCGCAAGTACTTTTGCTACTTACACAACAAGGGCGCTAGGCGTGAAAATGACAACTGCCTCTGTCTGAAACTGGCAAAATGACAGTGTAGGTGTTAGGGAATGTTTTGTTACTGATACAATGTTACAGTTAAACCTTATAAATAGCATTTAAATCTAACCACTGCTCTTGAACACAATTGAAAAATAGTGTCACTGAAAGCCAATTCAAATCTTTCAATTCCCCGTTTAGATTTTACATATCTGGGGTTAGTTTGCTTGCAGCCTTTGCAGGTTAGTCCTCATATGACCTTCGTCTCTACAGTGAATGTGTGTGTTGGCCGCAGCACAACGTCTCTGTGTGTGAACCTTTGTCTGTTTGTCTTTCTATGAATGTATGTTTACCGTTGTTTCGTTTTAATTTTGTTGTCATTGTTTTTTCTGAGTTTTACTCAAAGAATTGCTCCCTGGGCGATCAATATTAATATTGACATTGTTTGATAAAAGGATTGTTTTTTTCAAAGTAATTTCCATCTGCCCTTCAGCAGGCGAGAGAGCAAGCAGCCAACACGCTGGCTAATCCCCCCCCTCCACTCTCTGCTGAGTCCTGCTTGTTCAGGTGATGGTATTATTTAGGCCAGCTGACATGGCTTAAACAGTCTGCTTTCCAAACACTACACAACAACAACCAGGTCATTCCAAGGTGAGCAGGGGCCAATTCTGGGTGGCGTGAAAGGGCTCTGAGGGGAGGATACCACTGACCCCTGCGGCCCCATACCTTCGCTGGTTGCTATGGAGCGGCAGGGGCGTGCTTGCGCGTAGTCAATTCAGCTGTGTAGTCAATTTATTCACACAGCGCTTCATCAACTTTGACTTCGAGCGAACTGATCAATAATCAATCACAAAATTATGAACCCAAGTAAGACCGGTGTGTTAGCAGCGACATTGGAGCCTTACTGTAAAATTGGGAAAAAATAATTGGAAGAGACCTTGGGTTAGCTGTGGTTATCTCTCATCCTGTCAAGTTGGTTGTGTGTTCAGAAGGTCAGCAGTTTATCCTGGTTATCAGTCGTATATAGTGACTTTTGTGAAGCAAGGATATTTTGTCTATGGCTATAATTCAGTTTAGCTGGTTTCATATTATTTGCTTTCATATTCTTTTATCAAGTTATATCAGTATATTTTTGTTATGGTAAAATTATGTTTAAAACTGTGTTAATTGCTTTTAGGAAGCTAGTGGGCAGAAAAATCATGGTGACAAAGAAAAAGCCCCTACACATTACTATGTGAGGTTCTTGTGTATGCTACAGACCCATCTATCCTGACATATTTTTCATATATCAAAAGCAACTGTAGATTTATAGTTTTTGGTCGGAGCTTCACTGTTAGCCAGTCAGTGTATGGGTCCACCAGTTTTCAGTTATTTTGAGAATTATCTCATCATCAACTTGACGAACTGGCATAAAGATGAATACATCTGGGTTATGATTACGATTAGTCCTCATACCTTGGTGAGTCCCAAGTGGTTTATAAACAAATACTTGCACACTAATGACATTCCCATCAACCTCAGTGTTACTTTGTGCCTATTAGCAAATGCTATTATGCTAGAACGTAAACTAAATTGGTGAACATTGTAAACATTAGCATGTTAGCATAGCATTGACCTCAAAGCAGTGCTGTGCCTGAGTACAGTCTCATAAAGCCACAAGCATGGCTAAAGAGTCTTAGTCTTGTTAAATGTTTAACCATTATCAAGTTTATACTTACAAAAATAAATGTATGTTTTCGAATAAAGCAGAGACAATCTGGATTAATTTCTGTGCAACTGTAAATAAATTTCTCATTAAATCAGGTTCTTATAGTGCTGGGATAAAACAGATACAGAATAAAACAAAAAAAAACAACATGATGCAGCAGTGAGATGGGACTTCCAGGCCAAAACTGCACCTGCACCCACTGCCGGGTACAAACATTGCGTTGGAGCAGCATCTGAGACATACACACACAGCCAAGCCAACCCACACACAGAGCCACAAACACACTCCTACAAACAGCAGACATGGAGTTGATGTGTATGGGATGCTGCCTTCCACTGGGCTCAAAAACTGCTGGGGAGTTTTTTATTTTTATTTTCTCTTTACCAGTCGTCAATTCTACCCTCGTTCTAATTCTAGTTATTTATGGAAGAGGTGCTTTTTTCATTATTAATTTCGGCCCTCTCCCCCATTTATTTTCTCCCTGAATGTTTCAACATGGTCATGTGGGCGGCGGGGCTTTTCGTTGTGCTCCGCTGACTGCTCCGATTATTGCTATCCATCATTTGTTTATATTCCCATTTGGAAAAGGAGGGCGCTTCCGTTATTGCATTATAATTTCCTGCAGAGGTTACAGAAGGCCAGTGCCAACTTTAGTTTTGCTCCCCCCTCCACACACCCTGCAGCTCCTACTTCATAGCATAATGCTCATGGCTAAAAGTCCTCGACATTACATTACATTACGAGACGAGGGTGAGAAGAGGTGCTGCAGGACAGCCAGGATGAGAAAAACAAGGCGGATTATGAGCATTAACGCATGTAAACATGTTGTCACTGTAACTTGAGATAAAAATATGCACTTGGAAAATAGCATAATAAGGTTTTCACATGTTGCTTCAAAAACCATAAAGCTACTCTGAACACCAACTGTCGTGAAGAGCCCAAAGAATGGTTGGGGTCAGAGAAATACAATTACAGTACTTATTTAAAACAATATATTCCCTGTTGTTTTAATGCTACTTTCATGCCTATTGCCTTTTCTCACAGTCAAAGCTATTCTCAGTGTTATGGACGTGCCAGCCTATGACGTCACCAGTGAATTGTTTGACACGTAGCTGCTGTTCAATAAAATCGAGGTTAAACGCGACATACGCACCTTGCAGTTCTCAAGCTACTCAAGAGTAGCTCCCGGCCTTTCAGAGAGAGGAGTATTTCTCCAACCCAACACCCTGAAGGATACTGAAGCAGAATTATGATGCTCCGCGCAGCCCCGATACTGAGCAATAACATCACACACCTGTCACGGTGTATTCCAGAGGTGGCTATATGTCTCTTTGTGTTAACAACACAATAAATGGGATGCTAAGAGGGGGGGCATCATATTCTCAGACGAGGTGCGTATCCTCAGGAACTCTGCCTTAGCTGTGGAGTCATCTCGTGTTAAGTCAGCCTAACCGAGGCTACGGGGCTAACGTGTTGGATAAACGGCGGTGCCGGCTGGCTGGGAGGCAGAGCAGGGTCGTGACATTGTCTGGAGAGGCCCCGCGGCCATTGTCAACACATTCACTGCAGGCATTTTTTTTTGCTGGTCTGAGAACAGCAGGCTTTCAGGTGCTTCAATCCCTCCTCCCCGTTCTCTGTCCTCTCATTAAGCAGCCGCCGGGGACACGCTTCTGGGCAGCTCTACTCTGGCCCGCAATGTTATGTTGATCCTCTAGGCTTTCAGCCAAACCCAGGGAACTTGCTATACTTAGAAAGACCATCACAGGCATATCTGCAATAACATTATCAAGGCAGCAATGAAAAGTAAGGCTGGGCAAAGATTCTAGGGGTTATTCAAGCTTAGTGGAGTAGTTAGCATCTGCTGTCTGATCTGTCTTAGGGCAATATCATATCAGAATAATGAGGACAGATATATTCAAGCTTTGGAGACTCTGAAAAGCAATCTTTGAGCACATTTAGCATGTAATTCATTCAGCGGCTAGCTGGGGACAATTCCATATCTCCAAATCATAGGATGTCGGAGAGGAATTACTCATGTACAGTGAGCATACAGCACTGTTATATAATGACCAACTACTTGAAGTTAATCCACTCTTATAATTTGTTGAGACTCAAAGCGTTGAACAAAATAATTTATGGATTTGTTTCTGATCTTGGCCTTTGATGGATGTGACAGCAACAATTATTGAGAGGGGACTTACACTGTACATTAACAGAAAAAAAAGCTCTAACAGCCCAAGACGTATGCAGGAATTTGGGAAAAAAGTGCTGAGTAACCGTCTCCACTTTAATCAAAGGCAATTCTTTATATCTTTTCATGAAATAACTTTTTGAGGTTCTTTGTAAAAGACCATAAACCATGAATCTGGAAATGGACAGCACTTTTGAAGAGAATAGATTTATCTTTTTGTGTCATTTGTGCAATTTAACGAGTGGCTCTGGCAGAAATGTTCTGAGCACAAAAAAGGAATGCCAATAAGTTTTTTTTTTCTTTTCATCTCAAAGCAGAGTTGCTAAATTGACAAAATGATTGTAAAGTAAACATTGCATTACAAAATGACCTGGAAAACTAACAATAATCAGGACATTATTCTACGATTACGAGGTTTTATTTTAGCTTTTTCTTTTTAAAACGATGCTTGATGTTGAATCTAATAATGACCGAATATTGTGCATTGCCTTGCTTTTGTCTTCTCTGAGGTTGTCACAGTTTCTCTCAAATTAAATGTGAGGGTGTGTCTAATTGGCAAAAATATGTATTAATATACGCAGTTATCCATAAAACATGTTTCAAGGCACCAATATAGCGAACAAAATCCCATCCATCCACCATTCAAAGGACTGAAAATAGCTACAGGGACAGGTGCAGTAAATTAGTGTGGCTGCCACAGTACTCGGCTTTCACAGCGAATGCACAATCACAGCATTGTGTTTCTGGTAGAGGGCCATTATTTTGAGAAGAGAATTGGTTGCACCCTTCTAAATGGTTAAAAAAGCGAGTTAATATTATCCACAACATTTTTCACGGTTCATGGTTAAAAAAACCTTTAACATTTTCTTTCAGGTCCGTGTTATGACAAATACTCATGTGTACGATGTTTCAGAAGTTATAGGTTGTTGTAATTGTTCCTGTTCTCTAAACTGGCTGTGAAATCCTTTTCCGATTGGATTCCAACATAAGGGATGGGGAACACAATCCACAGTCCTTGTTCTGTGCAACTATGCATACCCTAAATTCGACTAAGGTTTAAATGGTCTTCTTTAAAATGTCTTCTGAGCTGGACTTAAAGTTTCTTCCCTTTGTTTTGCTATGCCTCTGCAACGGCTTAACAAGTGAAAAGCAGGGAATTACGTACTAATTACGAATTACTTTGGTAGATATCCATTTAATTTGTGTAAGTCTGCTGAAGCCTCAAATTAAAAACTTAAGAGTGCACTTTTGCATTAAAAGGAACGTTGATTTTGTCTTCCATTATTATTCAAGCTTACAGAATTGTTAATTCAATGAAAGAAAAAAACTTAAACAGGCCCTATTATGCTATTTTCCAGGTGCATATTTTTATCTCAAGTTACAGTTACAACATGTTTACATGCGTTAATGCTCATAATCCACCTTGTTTTTCTCATCCTGGCTGTCCTGCAGCACCTCTTCTCACCCTCTCTCTGAAATCCTCCGTTGTAGGGTTTGCTCCTCCCTCCAGAAAGCAAAATCTGCCCTGATTGGTCAGCTAGCCCGCTCTGTTGTGATTTGTCAACATTTCACATGTTGAGCGATGGCTCTCTTTTGTTGGGCCAAACTAGCCGGAGAGTTTTACATCACTTCTGTAACACTATGACCTCATAAAGTTACGGAAGTGAAGGACAGAATTCAATCGAGCCATTTCAGGCAGCTCAGGAGCAGTGTTTCTGAGGAGGAGGGTAACTCCTTTTAGGCGTGGACTTCAGGTTTTACACTCTACGTACCCTTTACATGTACACAAATATATATAACACACTAAAGAAGAGGGAAAAAGTGGAAAAGCACTTTAAATTCCATTTGGTTTCATAAGGAGCTAGATGTCGGAACAGATGGAGAAGCCATGCAGGTACCATAGGCATATAAACTCAACAACTACCGCTGAGGGACCCTTTTAGGCAAAGCCCCAGCTGCATCAGTAGAGCTGCTCAGTGTCCAACAGTGAATACTGCATCAGTGCAGGGCAGCTCTCAACCAATGTGTGTATCTGTATGAATGTTAAGCAAGGCATTGCTGTAAGTGAGCCTGCATGCTCAGCAAACCCTCCCTGAATAAATAAAGCCTAAAATAGAGAGAGGGAGACATGTGACGAAGGTCATGAGACAGATTCCATGATCTTGCAAGTTCACATTATGCACCTTTACGCCTGCCGGGACACCAAGGCAGCCCATTAGATAGAATTTAATATAAAGAAAGAAACAGTATTTCAGGGGCATAAGCCAAGGCTTTGGCAGGAAGGAGCCGCATTTCACAGAGTGCTGTGCAACTTTGTCAGGTAAACGTGACTGTTAGGGACAAGCGAAGATTGATGGAATCTTTTTTTTCCCCCTTGGCTCAGCAGTCTTTGATTTCCACAGCGCAAAGGAGGAGGACGGGGAGAGGGAAGGGAGGAGGAATGATAGATAGGAATTCATGTCATTTATATCTCTATAGGTCACTCTATCACACCACTGACTGAGAGAGAAAGAAAGCAAGAGAGAGAAGGTGAGACATGGATACAGTCTGGAAATAAAAAGAAAACATCTGTGTTTTTTAGCAACATCCTGTTAGAATATGGCAGTGACATGCGTATGGGTTAACAGATATTTCTCTGAGCATGAGTGCAGTGATTCACACTGTCTCAATTAGCATCTGGGCTCTTTGGTGTGATTGGGTTGAAAAAAAAAACAGTTTTAGAGTCCTTGAAGCATAACTGTGTAGTGCTTTTCAATTTCCACCTATTGCTGCCTTGCCAGTGCCACCTAACATTTACTGTTAGGCAATGCATGAGGATGATTTGGGCTTACAGCAGAAGTGCTTCTCCTTATAATGGCCTCTGCAGAGACATTGATTGATAAAAGCCTTCAGGGTCTCCAGGCCATTGAATGACAGGCTTTTACAAAAAACAGGGACATGGTGGCCATTGGAACACGTCAGTGCTTCTTACATTACATTTAGTTTTTTTGTTGGCTTTCACTATGAGACTTTAAGTGCTGGTGCTGGCATTTAGCAGGGGGCTTCTTTGCTGACCATTTGTCTACCATGTGCAGTATGTACATATGTAATTATCTGATGAATTTGAGCTTTTACAGTCATGTGTCTTGTTGTGGGCTCATGACCTACAGCTACTTTCACCCTTTCCTTTTTAAAAAATAACTTAGCTATTATCCAACATGAAAAGCATTGCTTTGAAATCAATCAAAAGATGTGGAAAGCACACGAGAGATAAGGTTTTTATCTCTTATCATTCAAACAACCATGTAGTCAATTTTTTTATATCCTATATCAACTAGTATTCAATATTCTTTTGAAAATATCTACCAATTTTTCTGCTTGTAATTTCTTTGCAAAACATTATTATCTACATCGCCGATATTATATCTTAAGATGTTTAAATGCAGGGTCTTCATTCTAAAGAAGTAAAATCAAATTTGATATAAGCTGTGTAACTAAAATCTTTGTAGAAATCATTGAAGGGTGCAAGATCCGAGATAGGGGAGCATTTCAACAGCTCTCAACGACATAGCAACCATGAGCTGGCTGCTCACTTTTTATGTTGACACTGGCCTGTGTTTCATCTTTCTGTTTCTAGATACATTTTTTGGTCTTCTGTTTGATTTCCGTTGTTTCATGTTTTTCCATTTAGGTTTAGGGTTTCCTACTTTTATTTTGGAGATTACTCCTCATGGTTTATGTCTTGTTTTACTTCCTGGATTTTTGTTGTTTTCCCCCTCTCGGTGATTGTCTGCCCCGCCCTCATAAGTTTGACTTGACTTTGGTCAGTCCTGTTGTCACCTGTTCCCACTTCTCCATTACTCAGTTGATATTTATACCAGCCCGGTTCTTTTGTTCTTCAGCTGTTTGTCTTCAATTATTTTTGGAGTTCCATACCAGTTTGCACGTGTCCTTGCCTGCTGTTTCCTGCCAGTTCTGTTGGACTCAAGCTTGTAAGTGTCTTTTAATCAAATCATTGTATTGTTTCTGCTGCCTCCTTATCTTGGTCTGGTGAGGGTCCAGACCAGTATTAATTAGATATACTTGGGCTCCCCACGCATAGTGCTGGTTTTGAGACCAAACTGATGGAGAGGCGCTGGAATCTTTTCCTTGTCTGAGTTGCCCAGGGGGACAGGCCGATGTGTAGATAGTCACAAGCCCCCGGCTGAGTGCTGCTGTGTTGGAGTTTGACCCAGGGAACAAGAGGGTCAACTCTATGCAACTGTGAGTCGCTGAGAGGAAGTCTCTGGCTGTTTGTGGTTATGCAACAAACAGCAGCTCTGGAAAAGGCTTACGACGGTTTCCTCCAGAAAGTCCTGTTGTGCGTACACCTCCAGCCTTCACCAAAGGGAGAGCTGTGTCCGTATACTTGTCACATCAAGTCAAGTCAAACACGTTTCCAGTGGGTGGCTTCTGCTATGGTTGTCCCTTGTCACCAATTCTTTTTTGTGATTTTCACCCTCACCTATGATCATGAGCTTTGGGTAGTGACCGAAACAGTAGGACTGCTGATATAAGCGGCAGAAAGGAGGAAATGGAAAACATATAAAGTTGTCTGCTGCCAAATTAATGTTTAGAATGTTTATTTCAGTTCCTTTAAAATGCCACCATGTTGTTGAATGTTATTTTCTTACAACAAAAAACGATTTCAATAGTTTGTTCTTGCATTAATCATAACTCAGATATCAGTTGCAGATAATATTGCACTGAAAAAACAACAAAATAAATTTTGCTCAGTTTATTTCAACTCAATTTCAAAGCAATTGTGTTAATCTAACTTGTTAACTACATTTGAGAAAAAAAAGTGTGTTACCAACTGAATCAATTCTGTAAGTCAGTTAACAATTTAGTTTTTTCAGTATCATTTTTCAATTTTTCATTTTTTTTTGTTAATGTTATTGTTATTTCTTATTATTTTGTTCTTATGCTGCTGATACTGTGCTGTAGTCTTAGCAGCCAGTCAAGTCTCTTTCTCTGTGTCACCTCTATCACTACATCCCCGACTCCCCTCTCTCTTCCATTTCTCTCTGTTCCCAGGTTTTAACTCTCTCAATTTAAACATTTTCCCCATTCTAACCCCTTGAAGCTGCTTTACTCCAAAATCAAGCGTGAGAGGAGAATCACTCAATTGCTTTTTTGTCTCCCCTCTAGCCTTATTCTCACACTCCCTTCCCACTCTCTCCTTCTCTCCCTTCTTTGTGCCCCCGTCTCTCTCTGTGCATAAACCTGCCTGACTTTCTCAGTTGAGTGACATACCTTTCAATCTCTGATGGATTTTCTTTGCCCTCTGTCCCTGTTTTTTGCCTCTGTCCTTCCCCCTATGCACACACACACACACCCACACACACACACACACACACACACACACACACACACACACACACACACACACACACACACACACACACACACACACACACACACACACTGTCCTAAAGGCTTCAATTGCACATCTTACTGTAGCCAGAAATTCCCTCCATGCTGTTACCCATTCATCCCATTCACTGTGCAAACACAGGACATGTGTGCCACCCATCCAATTAATTGACCATTTCCTCTGTGGTTTGTTCAAACAGATTTGCAGTTCAAAAATGAGAACGCTCAGGTTCATATTTACACAGGCAAACAATTACCACATTATGCCACAGCATGTTTAAATGACCTGTCACATGTGTATGTGCAGGAACATCCTATAGTACCAGAGCCAGGCTAATTCTATGTAAGCCCATCAATTGGATCCTAGTGAGGAGGAGAATCCATGAGCTATTCCTGCACGTGCCTCATCCACAAGACTCATTACTCATCTGAGCGATCATCCAAAGACTGTAGGCATCAAGCTTTCCCCATAAGTGAACAGTTTTTCATATGCAAATGTGTCTCTGCGAAACCCTTTATTATTTTGTATGTGCATGCTGCTCTTCATACCCCCCCCCAACCTGCCTCTCATCATACAAAACAAAGGTGTTTACACGATTCAGTGCAGAAACCGCTGCTAGATATTTGAGTCATTGCAGAGATGCAAATTAGACACCAGTGAAAATTCTGTATCCACTAATCCATTTTCTATGCATATTCACACTGTGCCGTCTCTTTCATAAATCTGAATAAAATGTCAAGACGTGATAAGGCCCTGGCAAACTCGTATGATTGCCTTAAGCACGACAAATGTCCATGAAAGGAACATCCAGCCATTAAATTCGCAAGTATGACGTTAATGGCAAGACAGGACATGACCAAACACATAAGTCATTTGCATTTTATCTTTAGACTTGCATAAGCTTTCTCTCTACAACATATCATCATGCAGTCTTGGACAACTGAAAAATATGTAAAGACAGACTTCGCCACATCTGTCACCAAAACATCTGCAATCTTTCTGCATATTAAAAAGATTCCCTTTTGTGTTGATGAACAATGTTGGCACTGTGAACAATGTTTTAATGTCCCTATTTAGTTGCTGCTGTTTAAATGTTCTAAAATGAAACAACAAAACTGAAGTTAAAAGGAAACACTTCCGGCATTTTTTCAAACAGGTTTTATTCAACAGAAGAGTAATATAACTTAATATGTATCAACTAAGGTTTACTGTATTTCTTTGTAATGCATTAACTTCACCAACGATGGGATTCAGAACATTTGTGCTAAATATTTAATGGAATGGAGAAATATGCTTGTTCCTGATCTGGAAAGTAATTTTATTTATCCTTTTATGTCAGTATCCAACATTCTGGCCCATTAAAATAAATGGACAGGCTTATTAAAATTCCTGCGACTGCCATTGTTACTGGATTTTCCTCTTTTTTTGTCACAGCATTTGATTCATTGACTGCTTTCAAAGATCATGAACAATGTTTTTGAAGATTACCGACCCTGGCTTTAAAGTGCCCTATGACTGATGTACTTTGCCACCTGCACCGAGAGTCCCACACACAGTTGGCTGTACACTCTGTATTCCATCTCTGGCGAAACGTGTGCTCTTATGTAAGCCTCTGAAGGACCGCGCCAGCCAACACACTCTTAATTAGCATAATGCGGTGATTGATTGGCCTAAATTACGCCTCAATTCTGCTGGTGACACATTTAGACTTCACGATGCATTTAACGGCCCTCAACAACTTGTGTATTTATTGACTGAGCAGAACATTCAGGCTGAGTGTTGCCAGTTTAAAACAACTGCTACCACTGAATTGTCTTTCGCACTAATCACTAAAATAATAATTGCGATGGGAGGGAATGATCTCATTGGGATTTATCCAAACCGTCAAGGAAAAAAAGAGTTTCTACGTTTAAATTCTCACCGTGTCCTCCTCAGCAGGTGCTGCTTGGCGTGTCAGAGCTACAGCTCCCCATCAGACAGCTGAAAGGGGAACGCTTGACAGAAAGAAAATATTCACTCCGCCAATTTTGTCATCCTCCTTGTTCCACTCATCCTGGGGACGAGGAAGGGAAGGGGTTTGCGAGGAGGGGGATATATCTTTGGAATATCTGTTTAACATCCTAATTGGAAATGACAAGCACAGTGGCGCGTTCAGCCCTGCAGGGGAGATCAAAGAGTCAGAGCTCCGTGAGACACCGCAGTATGGATCGGAACCAAACTGATCCCCCCCCCACCCTTGCCTTGGCTAATTAACACCTGGCTCCTACTAATTATCTAAATCCACTGGCATTCCAGAAACAGCACACAGAGAGAGAAGAAGAGGAAGAAGAAAAAAAAGAAAGGTATAAGATTTACAACCCGACGTTGGACCTCAGTTATGTCTCTGGAGCCTCTACCTGTCTGTAGGAGCAAATGGAGGAGCAGGTGTTCTCCTCCCTCTGCTGTACCACACAGAGCGGGAAGAAGAAACAAATCGAAGCTAGGTGTTTTGTATTGCTAATACTGACTTTTAAGTGGTCCCAGTGGTGTTTTACTCAGCCCGTGATGTGTACGACAGTTCTAGTCAGAAAGATATATAATTGCTCCAGCCTCAGCATCTCCTCACCTGAACAATAATTCCATCAAAACATGTTTACATTTTCCACCTTCAGCTTCGACAACCGAGTTCAGCCAGTATGAAAAGTCATCAGGAGTTCTGCCTCACCACGAGTTTGTGGTTATTGTTTGCCATAATACATAAAACCGGAGAGTTTCTTTTCTCACATTGTCATTCAAAATGAATTTACCTACTATTGAGTTAGCACTGATAATTCAGGGCAGCCTGACAAAAAAAAAAAAAAAGCCTCAAGGCTGTTTGGGCAGACAGAGTGAAGACTGTTGCAATAAAAAGCATCTCGGTTTGGCTGCCTTGGCAACAAGAAAGCAGTAATTATATTAAATGATATATCCTAGCGGGGTGCTCTCTGCTGGCACTGATAAATTTTGAGGTTGATCACCTCAGAGAAATTATTATTCCGCCAACAAGCGCTTGACAACGAGTAAAAAGCCAGTCATCATTTAACATACGGAGAGGGAAATTGCATTGGAAACTACTGGATTTGATCTATTGCCCTGCCCCACTTAAGGATAGTTACAAAAAAACAAAAAGTAAACCAGCAAAGGCCTATGCAGTGGGTTCTTCCAAAGAGGAAACAGCCTGCATCAAAGACATATTAAACCCAGCACATGCATTTTTGGCTTAACTCCTTGACAGTTCCTCACACCTTTCCCTCTTTTCCTCACAAGTGCTCTTTAACACAAGAGCCCATGTTTACCTCTCTGATGGAAATCGACTTAGCTTTCATTCGGCGTGTCTACAGAGGAGGACGCTTTGAAAAGTCCATTGCAGCGCTGATGCTTCACGTAATGAGCGAGAGGACAGTTATTCCGCCGGCTGATTACAGACAGTAATTAAGACACTGATCCTGTAATTAAGCGGCGGCAGGTATCTTGTGCTCGGAATACATCATCGTTCTCTTCCCAGCAGTCCGTTTTTACACCTCATTTTTCCTAAGGGAGGCTCTTACACCAATATTGGAACGAGGCACTCACCGCAGGGTTGACGTGTTTTGAAAACAACTCTCCCTCCCCCGTGCGCCGTGGCAAGATTATGAATTTTGGGCTGAGTCACTCTTACAGTCAGTGGCTTTCATCTGTCCCTCCATCCCCGGTCAATCTGTTGAGCTGTTTGTTTGTCTGTCTCAGTCTCATCAGCCTCATTCTTCATAATCCTCCTTTCCTCTCTCTCTCTCTGTTTTTCTCTCTTCGGGGGCTTTCTTTGCAGAGGCTCTTCTTCAAGTTCAGTCCTGTATTTTAGCGCAGAGCTAATTTCCCCCTGTCAAATATTTCAAATGATTTCTCAGCACTGCGGGGCCCAGAGCTCCATGCATCATGCCTCGGCTTAGTTGGAGCATAGAATGTGATGCTGTTAGACAAAACGGCTCTCTCAGCCCTGTTCTCTGACAGAAGCTCTGCGAGTTCTAAAAAGAAAAAAACAACAAACAAATGTTTTAGATAATTAATCGTAGGAGCTTTAGCTGAAGTGAAAGCTGTTTATGACATTTTATTAGTATGCAAAATGGTTGCTCTTAATGCGTGCAATGTGTAAGATAAAACTACTACAAAACTACCATTATCAACAGAATGTGAAAAGGTTTACACTGTTGACTATATGTCAAAGATGTATGTGCAGAGATGCTGAGGGACCATGCTAACCAGCTAGCCCTGGCCTGTCCTGTCTTACAATACCATGTGTACCTCAAGAGGCGATAGTGAGTCAGTGTAGCATCCAGTCTGTCCTTAGTCCAACATGAGAGGACAATGTCTTAAGCTGCCTCGAAGTATTGTCAATCACGTTGAAGTTCCAGATTTGTGTAAATTTGATTGTTTGTTGGATTAAATCCAATGTGGTAGAACCATCAGTTAGCTCAAATTCAGCCACCGGTGCAATACCCAGCACTGGGGTGTCTGATTCTAGTGAACTGCCCCATATACCAACCGCATCAGCAAACCACCACCGCTCCACCAGCCCACTGTTAATCCTGGCGCTGGGGGTTGTGCAGTCTAGAATTGTGCTGCTGCAGCCGCCGAATGGGGGGTCCATTTTCTGGAGTCGCCACATGCTGTCCTCCTGGTGGGGAGGACTCCTGATTTAGGCCAATAAACAAACATATCGAAATGTAAACGGACCATACAGCTCCCGCTTGGTGGCGCTGTGAACACAATATAAGCGGACGCTACAAATAAAAAATGTAATCTTGACCATCTCTAAGTGTCAGCAGTGCTGTTGGCCTCTTTTTGTATGGAACATGTGACTAGACATCAAACATTTATTTCAGTGAGGTTTGATTACAGTTATAGTTTGGGTAGTCTGGGGAGCACTAGATAAGTCCAGTAAAAGTACTCTGTGTGATGAGTAAACTGAACTTGAACCACTCTGCTCATTATGATAGTACAGCATTATTGTAAGCTGATTTTATTCTTATTTATTTGATGGAATGAAATAAGAGCTTGATGTTGGAACAGTATCCCTGTAATGAAGTAATACCATTGTTTTGTTAATGAGTGGATAACTTCAAACAGACTAATAAATCCGAGACAGCAGGGGATTTGTGTAATAATAAAAAATCAAGAGAATTAAGGAACAGTGGGTTACGCCACCAGCAGAGCATTCAATAAAATGTTTTTTTTTATACTGCTGCTGTGGCGTCAACGAGAGGATATTATGGATTTGGATCTATTGTACTGCTGGGTTCAAGTGTTGCTCATGGAGCGGCATTATTGCAGCAGTAAAAAGCGATAGACGAACGGTTCAGAGAGTCTATCTACAGAGAACGAGGTGTAGTATCTGCTTCCTCTATGAGCTCCTTACAACGTGCAGTTACAGTAAATTGAAAAGCTGATACATTTGAAATCTGCGGGGCTCACTACAACCCACAACAAAAAGCTTATTAATCAATTTAGCCTCTCTCGGTAGTGTGATATATTGAGATGTTATTTGCTTGGACTTCTGAAAGCTTGCGTGCAAAACCTGCATGCATCTTTTAAAAGACATCACAGATCCAGAGCTCTTTGCAAGTCAGGCTGTCCAAAAAAAAAGAGTCTCTCTTCCTCTCTCTTCCCCCTCTCTATTTGATAACGGTGTCGAGTTTGAGCTTTGCAACTGCTTAAATGGTGAACGTGATGAGAGCTGAATTCTACTTGTTACTCTCCGGAGGCATGATTCAGTTCTTTAGAAGTTAGCGGCCTTGATGCAAACAAGAGCTTTACTGAAAATAACACGCCACAAATTTTCAAAAAGCCAAAGTTTTTCTGTGTGTTTTTTTTCCAATTGAAGTTAAGATCTATTTCCTGCATTGAGGTCATACATTTTTAGATAATTTAAGTTTATTTGATGGCGAGAAAGACAGAGAGAAAGCGAGAGAGTGAAAGAGAGAGAGAGCACCATGGAGCTTTGTTGGCAAAGACAGATTCAGGACGATTCAGGATTTGTGCATTTGTAGTGTCTTTACTTCTGCGTTGTGAATGTATTTTCAAGACACACTTCAAATACATCTTTACAATTGTTTTTATTGTCTGTCCAGCAACAGCTAAACCGATAACAGGCTTTTCATAGTTTGTCTTCCACACTGACCTCCAGCATATACCTGCAATTGTGGAAACAAAACAATGTCTGGATGAAGTGGCTGTTTGCTCATCGCCTTCCCAAGGGAGTTCAAGGCAAAGGCCGTTTCTCAATACCAAGTATGGTCAAGTATGGACTTGCAAACTTGCAAGTTCATACTTGGATAGTCCGACTCGGGAGTACAAACTCCCGAGGATGGGAGGACGCAGTACGGTCATTTTGCAATTGGAACAGCAGCGAACTTGATGACGTCACCAACGTCACGACGTCACCAACTCAGCTCGTCGGTCCCGCCTACTCCGGTTATCTTCAGTCATATATATTGACAATAAAACGAAATATGATATAAAACACAACCCTGCCTTTTTTCATTTTCATTTAGAAAATATTAAAATATTAATATGTATATGTTTTGTGTTACATCTGCAACCACAACCACAGAGACACCGGAGCCAGCGGCACATCTGGAGGAGCCTTGCCGAGATCAGGCTGCTGTCAGCGGGCTGCATGAGCACCACCACCGGTCTCCTCTCTGGTCCTCTCATATCTCCGACAAACAGGCTCTATCTTGATAAATTGACCGCATATTTTAAGTCTTAACAACTACATTCTCGCTTAAAAAAATGTTAAAACTAAATTCCGTTACACAACAACAGCAGTATTTAGACAGTTATAACTGACAGTTGTGAGCCGTCTCCGCTACTGTCATCTCTTGTTTGCTGGTGAAATGCATTCTGGGATACTTGGCTGTCCAAAGTCCACACAAGTCTACTCCGATGCATCCTCGATATAATGGGCGGAGCGAGGACACATCCGGGTATCTGGACCGTACTTGGCTGAATGCGAACTTGTGTATTGGAACAGTACTTGGGCCGCGCTAGATGACGTTTCACAAGTTCACGAGGACACAAGTACAGAGAAGTTCACATATTGAGAAACGGCCAAAGAGGAACCCCACCCAATGAACATATATACATTAATTATCACTAAAACTAAATAAAGTAATTAACATAAATAAGATTAAATAAAGTAAATACAATACACTTTACATAGATTAAACAATCTAACGTACGTGTTGGACATTAAGAAAATAATACAACAAGACATACATAAACTCACATACCTGCAATTGTGGAAACAAAACAATGTCTGGATGAAGTGTTTGCTCATCGCCTGTACAATATACATAGCGTTACTTAGCTTTCAGCTAACAAACCCAATGTTCGCTAAGCATGCTAACAGTACCTATACGAGCAACACGCTACAGCAGACACACCTCTTCATCACATGCAGGTTTACACAAATACAATATTTGGCAACACAACAAACTAACATGAAATCATTAAAACAACATTATATAACATGTACACTAACTTCTGATGTTATTTACAACTTAAAACTAATAAAAGTCAGAAGAGCGATAAAAGTGCGTACCTTCCCAAGGGAGTTCAAGGCAAAGAGGAAGCCCACCCATGGAAGCGCGGGTAATGTCATTGTCAAAATAAAACTCCCACTCCACTTCCGCCAGTACTCGCCGACCCCCCCCTTCAAAATAACAGTGTCTACTTTAGTAGCTGCGGGAATTTACTGTTATTCAATACATATAGCGCAACAACAAAATACTACTACTACACATTCTTTTGTGCACTTGAAGATGACCACAAATGAGTTAGAGACTGTTGTCTGGAGTCTGGAAGGAGAGATCAGATGCACCTATTGCTTTAACTTTTTTAAAAAATTTTAACCACACATTCATGGAAACGTTTCCCCACAATGGATGCTGAGCATTTACACATCAATGAAATCTTATTTCACTTGCAGCTAAGGCCTAAATACCAGAGGAAGAACAGAACCCAACAGCTTTAAAAAGAGGGCCCATTGACATACTTTCAATCATCCATCAAAGGGGGGGTAAACGTGTATTAAAGGACACATCTAAATGCACCACTTCCCTCCTTTCTGGAGATTCTTGTATTTTCTGTATTGAGCGAGTTCTTTAATAAGAGAGAATACGACGACTCGGCTTGAGCTCCGCTCCAGTCTAGAGGTCAGGGGCTTTGCAGTGGCTTCCTCACGGGGTCCTTTTGACAATTTCCTCCCATCCGGCCATTAGACTCCCGCCAGCGCCTGCGCTGCCCTGTGGAGACCAATGTGCCTTGATAAATTTAGACCATTATTCAGATAAATTAGTGGCCTGTTACAGCTCTTCACTGCACTATTTTGGCTGGTGGAGATCAAGATGTCAATAACCTGCTTAAAAGCCATTCTATGAGCTTTTCTTCTTCTAACGGATCAAAGAAATACACAAAGGGAGGATGGAAAAGAAAAAAGATACAAGAAAGTTAATATTGACCCTCAGTATTGCATGGAGCAGAACAAGCCTTTGGATTCAACTACATGCACAGAGGCATTGTATTCATTTCATTATCTGACGTGCTCTCGGTGCGGGAGCTGCAGCATTTCAGCTTGATTACTATACAGAACTGCTGAGCTGTTTGTGAGATCTATTCATTCATCTTCTTACTCGACTTCTACCTAACCCGTCTGTCTTTATTGCCCCTTTGAGGAAAAATAGGATTGTGTAATAATGTCTGAGCTAGAAATGAAACGTTCAGTAAATAGAGCATAAATAAGGATTTTCCCTTTTTTTAATGGGCTGTTCTGCTGCTATTCAATATTCAGTATTTATCACATTATGCCTCAGAATTGCTCGCACAGGGCCACAGTACATATTATTCCAACAGATATTATCCCTGCAGGACCGAGAAAAGTATCAACAAATAAACATGCTCGGCTCCCGTGGAAGCATTTTTTCGTCAGTCACAACAACATTATTGTCTTTGTGCTCACATTCCGTTAATTTCGTGGCTGAAAATGAATGTGCTTGTGCGTGGGAGGGGAGAGAGCTGCAGCTCAGGTTGTGTTTATGCAGATGAGTGGAGTTCTGGTAATCGTTCTGGCATGAAACTGCACACACGAGAGAATGGAGCAGGTTTGTTTTAGTGGCTAACCCTTGTAACCCCTGGTTGAGGGTAATGGGTAATTTTGATGGTAGCAAAAGAAGTCTGTCCACTCAAAAGAAGGACCGTTATTTCAGCCTTAATAACATGTTTAGCATATGGACAGGTAGGATGACGGGGTGGATTGTTCTAAAAAGTACTGAAAGAACTTCCCCCAGGAGACCAATGTTTGTTTCCTATGTGAAATTAAGGCTCACATCAATGTATTTGTCTCTTAATTTCCATTTTGAAGGGATTTTACTTCCATAGTTATTTTAACCTAAAATAAAAGCTTATCCCAGACCTAACAACGTATTTCTGGTGTGGGAATATTAACGAAATATAATTAAATAAATAAAAATCTTGTACAAACCATTGTACAAGGATACATTAACCTTGGCAAACAATAATTATAGCTCTGTCACCCACTCATCTGCGCGGCGGCTGCGTCGCGTTAGAGGGTTGGGGTCTCGCCTACTTTTTTCCATGTGCAGCTTGCAGTGAAAATGATCTTTTAACAGTATATTTACATCTTAACAGCAATTTTACTGTACACCATTTCACAGAAATTAAATAAAGTTATTATTTATTTTGAACCCAACTCTTCCTACTTCATCATCAAAATAAAAGCTGTCTAGAATGTTGTTTCCCTTCCTTTGTAACACAAGACTTTTACTATAAAATATGTGGTAGAAAATGCAGTGACCTGTGCTGGCTTTTAATTGTGCATTGTTAATATTTACAAATGGGTACTCGTTCTATCATTTTTCTGTATAAGATAGCTATAAATTACATTTATTATGAAACATTCTGGCCATGGTGGAAGGTAAATCATGTAGAAAGAAGGCTGGCGGCGGCAGCAACTGTGTTTTGTGGTGACAAACAGCGCATGAGTCATTCTAGAGGGCATATAAACACAATTTTCCATCAAGTGGTTTCAGGTTGGTTTTTATTTACTAGGGTCAAAATTTCAGGCCCATGCAGTACTCTAGAACCAGCATAGTACACACATAATTATTAGCTTGACGCTCTTTTAGTAAATGTTTACATGTCTCCTTAGAAGCCAGACAGGAAGATCTAAAGTACAAAGCAGAAGGCATGATGTGTTGCCAGCCTCCTTGCATATTAATTGCCAGGACTACATTTATCTTACTGATCAGATAATTGCAAACAGTCTTGTCTGTCAGCTATGCTTTTAGAGTGTGCTGATCAAATTAAATCACATCCAATATATGGAATATTTCAACTCTCATTCAGAAAAACATTGCCCATAGGCTGATGAAGAGCCTTGTCACAATGAACACAGTAAAAACAGGGCAGGTAGGTTCAAAAGAAAGAAACCACACAAGTCAAATTTCTGTCAGGGAAGGAATGGAACTTGGATATGTATGTGAACTGAGGATGAGGCAATGAGATGCAGGTGGGGAGGTCAGCAGGTGGAGGCCAGGCAACTGCAGAGCAGATGAGGGAAGTGGGAACAGGTGTGTAGATGGGTGGGGAGTCAAATGATGGGGGGAGTTCTGTTAGGTTTTGGTTTGTTCCTTGTAAATGTATTTTGTTGGTGTTTCTCATCCCGCTCTCTCTTTCTGTGTTTCCCCGTTCCTGCAGGGCATGTGTGTGTGTGTGTGTGTGTGTGTGTGTGTGTGTGTGTGTGTGTGTGTGTGTGTGTGTGTGTGTGTGTGTGTGTGTGTGTGTGTGTGTGTGTGTGTGTGTGTGTGTGTGTGTGTGTGTGTGTGTGTGTGTGGCAGGAGGGCGTGGCTGGCTGCTTATCAGACACACCGGTTCTCAATCAACTCATCAGCCTGAGACTACATAAGCCTGGCTTCAACTCCACCTCAGTGCCACATAATTCCGTTTCCTTTCGGTAGAGCTGACATCTAGACTGTATAGTGGTGCCTTTGTGTGTTTTTTGAGATCTGGTTCTCACTCCTGCTTTTTGTGTTGGCAGGTTTTGGTGAGTCTCTCCACCTGCCCTTTTGTTTGCTCTGGTGCATCCATGTGCTCGCTCCTCTAGACCGGTGTGTTTGTTGCGAGCCAGCCAGCCTCCTGCTTCCACAGCCTCCTTTATGTTATTTTTTGGTAACTTTGTTAATGAACTCTGTGTGTATATATATACTCCGGCGTCCTGTCTCTGCTCTGGGATCCAAACCTGACCAGGCCGCCACAAGTCCGAGGGCATAGAGACAGACTTTGACAACCATAATTGCACTTTGCAAAACTTGAGACCGATTCAGTTCTCTATAGGATCATCATTCAGTGTAGCTCAGGGAAAGACCCAACCCAGACATGTTGTACAAGAGGCACTTAATACCTAGGATTTAACTGGAATAATCTGAATACAAACACCAGATAGGATTTCTCTTTAAATTCCCACTGAGAGGATCCAACTACATTCTGAAATGTAATTTTAAAATATTCAACCCCTCTCTTGGGGTCTGAGAGAATTTAGTTTGACACCAAGGTCATACATTTATCAAAAAACCACATCTAAATCGTGCAACGTTTCCTACATGTCATGCCACTCTCATCTCCTCTCTTCTCCTCACAGTCTTTAACCTTTATCAGTTTATTATGTAATGCAAGTTAAGTACCCTAAAGGCAACTTTTAACAAATAGATTTGATTTCAAAGTGTGTTGTAGAAGACAAGGAATTGAAAACAACAGCAACACACACACACACACACACACACAGCCAAGGAAGCTCATGAGCTCTGAGCAGAGTACCAATTTAAATGCCATCCATACTCTTCCTCTTCTCAGTTACACTGCCAAGACAGCACAGTCTGTCTGAACACACTGAACTCTGAAAAGACTAGACAGATATATAGTGAGAAATTTTATTTCACAGGGAATTTAATTATATGCCACTGCCAATTGGACACACTGTTTCCGTTACCTCAGATGGTTTAGTCTAGCCAAGTTGGAAATGTATTGCTGAAAACTAGAAGCTAGATGGATGAATGTGTTGAACAAATGTAATGAATGAAAAGTTAATCCTTTACCTTTTAATGTTAGGGACTGAGTATGGACAGTTCTATGCCTGTTAGAGTTCAGATGTTACTGGCTTCTAATATGACCATATGCAGCTTTAGTTATGTATTGTAACTTGGGATGCTATGTGTAAAGACCCAGCCATCTAAGAACTGTCACTGTGCACATGTGTAGTCGTGGAGCTTTTACAATGCAACTCATCTGGAGACAGCTTTATTGGACATTGTTGGATCCATGCCGCTAATATAGCTTTAATATGCTAGCATTAACCAGAGATGAAGAACAGGCTACAAAGGTCTTATAAGCTCACTTCTTTCTAAATCCACATTCACATTTTTTTTTGTATTTCTTGCTTTTCTAAATTCTAGTCTTAAATTGACTTCAGTGACATCACTTGAGGCAATGTTTCAGCTTTTACACAGATCCTAGACTATAGAGAACTTTTAGCCCATCCCTCACCGGCTTTTTTTATTTAATTGTACTTAATTAATTAATTTGTGTTTTATTCCTGTATTTCATTTGTGATATAAATTAAGTACATACTCTGGTACACAGAGTTTGTGTTGGGGACAATAAAGGATTAAAGTTTATTTGTGAAATTATTCAAGGAAATTGTATAAAAGGGACATGTAAATTCAACTTATTGTGGCATGGGTGGGATTGGTTACCTGGTTGGACCTGGTGTCAATTTAACATTTTTGTGTGATTACAGTTTAAGCCAATTGACTCATCTATCAACCCAACCTCTAATACCCATTTGCCCATCATGAGAACTGTCTGATGATATGTTTTCACTTAAAAATGTTCAGTTGATATCTATGTTTTTGTTACATATTCACAAATCCTTGCTTTTTTGGAGCTCCAGGGAAATCCCTTACTGCCACGTTCTTGTTCTAGCTGTCCATCCACCATATAGTAGCCCCACTGTTCTCAGATCTGCTCCACTTGCTTTGTTACTCTGTGATGACATCCGTTCCTCCCTTTCAAGACTAAAGGCCCTACCCAGTGGAGGGTATTAGTCCAGCCTTCCCTCAGTAGATTTTCAAATAATGCATGAGATGCGTGTGTGTGTGTGTGTGTGTGTGTATGTTTTTTTTCTGCCTTGGGAGACTCTGCATCAGGAAGAAGCACCAATTTAGACAAAAGTGGTTTAAGTCAGGGAAGAGAGGTCCAGATCTGTAGAGTGATTGCACCCCATGAGAGTGACTGAAACCGCCGCACGAGGGAGTTAAAGAAGGTTTGTTTGTGGGGGAAAAAAAGGCCAGACAGGTGGAAATCCCAGCAGACACATTGAAACCTCAGGCAAACTATCCACTCGTTCAAGCTCATGCAATGAAACAGTTGTCCTTTGCAACTACCTTGCCAACATGGGAAATATATTTTGTCCTCACTGTTATATTAATGCAAAGGACTTTCTGTCATTTTGCTCTGCACACATTTACAATTACTTTTTTAAAATTGGCATATGAGTTTGAAATACTGCAAAACTTGAACAGTCTACACAGCAAAAACAAAAGAAACAAGACAGATGATCAAATATCAGGTTTCTGTGATTAGACGATGCCTAAAACAAAAAGTCCAAATGATGAGACTCCAGTAGTTTTCCCTTTTTAGTTAAAATTAAATAAATACAAGTTGTTAGATCTTTTGAAATAAATAGCATTAAATGAGGCAAATCAAGCATATCTTTTGCTTCAACAAAAGTGAGACTTGATACCTTGGAATCTTAGTGTGTGATTCATTACAAAGCGAAGAAGTTCTGTTAACTTTCTGTTTTTCTGTTGAGTGCAGGGAAAGCAATTTTTACTGTTTACTTTATTCTTAGCTCTGTAAAATCTCATAATAGGTTTTATTATACAAACTTTTCTTTTTATTCAACTCAGTGAAGTTAGATAGAGGATTTGTCAGTGTCAAGTTTAAAACGTTTAATTATCATTTTCAGAATTTCTAATCTGGTGTTCGGTTGCCTAAATGTCAGGTTGATCCTTTACTTACTCAAATTACGTATTTTTAGAAGCACTGTAAATTCATGAGCGTAAACTTCCCAGCATGCATTGTTTTAAGGTGACAATTCTTCATAGAACTCTTGCCTACACTTCCTCTGAAAACCTCGTTCACATGCAAAACTGTGTAAAATACCAACACCATCTTTGACAGAGCCTTCCAAGTGTTTGCATCCTCAGCTGTTTGCATCCTCAGCGTGTCTTCCCAGTCATTGACACTGCAGGGGATCTACACCCAATTCCCACACTCTTATGAGAATTCTCTGTTCAGACTGCCTTGCAGATGTTTTTTGAAGAGACAGAGGGATTTGATAGTGATGCTCATTGGACTAGCCCTTCAGCAGCCCCCTTCAAAAACAGGGGCCTGTATGTTTGTGGTGCTCATGAGTACACTGCACAGGGACGGGAGAATCTGTGGCCAGGAGCATCAAAAGCCCGAAAAACCTGATAAGCTTTCTGCCTCCATTACAAAACTGTGCAAGGAGACAAAATCTTCCAAGAACTCCAGTCTCTGCAGCCATTGTGAGGAGGATTCAGGAGGAACATGATGGTGCCACATCCTGCCAAACACAGAACCACCATCTGCAGAGCCGATGAGGTTGTAGTATAATAATTCATGTTTCTGAGGAGTGACAGAGCCTGTCATGATGGACAGAAAAACCCAATATACATGCAAAGTGCAAAAAATACATATTGCATACAGTGAGACTCTGCCTCTTAGTCATTAATTGCCATGAAATGCCTGTTCAGACAGATGTTATTGAGTATGTTTATGTTTATGTTTCCCAGTTATGCCTGTTTATGATGCATTTCCTTATTTTGTTACATTTTAATAAAAAAATAAAGAAAAAAATCTGATTTGAACAAATTTAACATATGTGTTGTTTATATTTCTTGCAATTTGGTTGAAGTAACCATCTGGTGAGTATTTAAAAAAAAAAAAGCTTGAGCTCATTGCCCTCCCTTCAGGGGCCTGCATGGTGTCCCTGCTTTCCCTCCATTACACTCTGATGCTTTCTGCTGGAAGTAAACATCTGTCTGGTTAAAGCTTTGCGATTCTTGTCAGGGAAACCTTGGTGACCTTGATTGTGCATCTACAAATCTGTGACACGTCTGCAGCCAAACTTTGTTCTGCTCCGTCAAAAGGGGGATGGACTCTCCCTCTACTGAATCAGTGGGTTGCTGTAGTGGAAAACCCTGGCTTAAAGCTTCCCTGCTGGCATCCAACAGTCGGCTGTTGCCCATTTCTCTGTGTTTCTCTGAAAAATAAAAAATAGAGTTACAACAACAAAGTTTACGGATGTTATTTGAACACATTTAAAGATGTTGCACGGCAAGCACGGATTTTGGTCTGAAAGAAAATGTGCAAGTAAAATTATAAAAATGTTTTTTGTGCTATTCATTCAGATTCAACCTCTTAAAAGCACATGCATTGGGACCACCGAAACAATTAGACGTTGATTTAGTAAACAAAACTACTTATTTAAGGTTCAGGAAGAAACTTATGGTTAGGAATATAGACTAAGGTCTACGCAACAAACTGATTAAGTTATGTTTACAATACAATATGAGTCTCGTAGTTAAAAGTCCTGTTTATGTTTGACTTTTTATTCTGCATCTCTGTCTCTTAACATTGCCTATTCACATGGATGAGTTCCATTCCTGTTCATCCCAACAAAAGATCATTATTGACTTTCCATTGGCATTGTTTCGATGCTAATGACAATCGATTTTAACCAACGCAGAGGTGGACCTGTTGACAAGTCATGGTCATTCCACGTATTTCCTTTAGATAAGGTTGGAAATGTTTGAGAAGTGAAATATTCTCTTCCAATTGATGTCATCAAGGTGTAACTTCAGGTAGCTTGGTGCCAAAATTGGTGAATTTCTTAAAATCAGATTTGTTTCTCAACACCTTATAGTGTAAGAGAGACACATCAACAACTACAGTGAGAAAACAAATAAAGGACGATTTATGCTCTGGGATTATCCAGCTGCTGGGAGAGACAGCAATGTAGCTGATATGCACTTGCTAATGTTGCGTGTTGAACGCGGAACACAAAAATGCTGCATCCATTTTAATGTAACTTCAAAAAAGGTTAGCTCAGAATGGTACAGTTTGTCAATACAATTCTGAATTCTTTACAATTTTGGAGCTGTTTATTAATTTATTTTGAGGTGAACTTCACTAATCTTTGCTTTTACCTGCATGGTTGTAGATATTTTCCAATCTGTTGTGCACAGAGTGGTCATAAACACAGATAATTTTTTTTAATTTATTTATAAATCTGTGAATTTCCTAAAACACCTAAAAGAAAAGTCATTTATATTGGATAACGCTGGAATAAAAAGGCTGCATGAGAGCATTAAAACCAAAAAGAGAGCAAATACAACGAAAATGCAAACTATTTTTAAAACGCAGACTGCTCATTTCAGGTCAAGGGGAAGACGCAGTGTGTAAAAGGAAAGTGCCAAAGGGAACGGGAAAAGGGCTCTCTTTGGCTTTCTATAGAGGGCAACATTTGTGGGTGAAATTTACTTAAGGTTGCTCCAGACCGTTGAAAGCCAGTGTAGGCTGTATGAGGACAAGACATTTTATACATGCCCGAGGAGCTCCATTACTTTCAGTGGATGTAGGGCCAACAGTGCCATAGAAATATTTGCCTGGTTTGGTTTAAAAAAAAAGAAAAAGAGAGAGAGTTACAGTTGTGAAACATTGAGATACAACCTCAGAGTGTATAAAACCCGGGACTTGTACACTACCTTCGATTTGCGAGTTGCCCCCCCCCCCCCCCCCACACACACACACACCACCACCACGCTGCTTTAAAAGGTCACGGTGAATCAGACACTGCACACTTACCAAGCCACCTGACCTGGCCAATCAACTGCCAGCCACCAGCTTTTTTTTTTTTTTTTCGCGCCAAGTGAGATGAGGTGGGCTGTGTGCAATCAGCTGAAAGAGGCTGACCCCTCAGCCATGTCAGACCTTTTTTTTTAACCTTTCAGATAAGGCGTGCTATGCAGGGGAAAAGCTGGTACCCTTCCAAAAGCATAGCAATTTGGAATAAATTGATATGATGCTGCCTGCCCACAGCGTTTTAGTTCATCTTATCTCTAAGAAATATACACAGTTTCGGAGTGGAATATGTCTGCTCGGAAAGTTTTTCCTTTCACTAATGAAGGTATGTTCTAGAGCTATAATAACTGTGATCTGCAGCATGTATTAGCAGTTGGAAAAAGGTCACGACCGGTGTGTCACCTCACTGACGGTTACCTGGCTACAGGTCTGAATTCAATACATAAGCGCTGCTTATTTCTTGACGTCTGTGTTGACATTTCTCCAGAGGGTGTGCGACCATCAGGAGGAGAATGGTTAAAGATAGCAAGGACCTCATGTCCAGGAAACCGCTGTGAGCCGGCGTGAGAGCGAGCCTGTCATGTTCCTTACCGAGGCGGTGACGGCACAATGAACGCATCTGAAGTGACAGCATGTTTGGAGCAAACAGATCTCCCGTCGACGGAGCTCCTTTGGCTGAGGGAATTTTGGTTCACTGTGTGCTTGTATGACAGCGGAGTCTCCAGAAAGTTTATAAATAAAAACAAACTTTGAAATGTAGGTCATTTTCTTAAACAGGCCCTATTATGCTATTTTCTGGGTGCATATTTTTTATCTCAAGTTACAGTAACAACATGTTTACATGCGTTAATGCTCATAATCCGCCTTGTTTTTCTCATCCTGGCTGTCCTGCAGCACCTCTTCTCACCCTCTCTCTGAAATGCTCCGTTGTAGAGCTTGCTCCTCCCTCCAGAAAGCAAAGTCTGCTCTGATTGGTCAGCTAGCCTGCTCTGTTGTGATTGGTCAACGTTTCACATTTAAAAAAACTCTTCCTCCAGAGCTCCAGCTCCGTCGCTCTCTTTTGTTGTTTGAGGGTGGGCCAAACTAGCTGGAAAGAGTTTTATGTCACTTCTGTAACATTATGACCTCATAAAGTTACGGAAGTGAAGGAGATAATTCAGTGGAGCCATTTCAAGCAGCTCAGAAGCAGTGATTCTGAGGGGAGGGTAACTCCTTTTAGGCGTGGACTTCAGGTTTTACACTCTACCAACCTTTTACATGTAAACAAATATATATAACACAATAAAGAAGAGGGAAATAGTGGAAAAGCATAATAGGGCAACTTAAAGGTTTGAAACCTTGGTTGTGCCTATTCGGTATCAAGGTGACTCACAGTGTGCCTCGGATGGAGGAGAGGCACGGTTGCAGGAGCATCATTGGTGATACAGTTAAGCTACAATTTTAGTTTTGGTCCATCGACACTTTTCTGTTTGGAACAGGGCCCCCATTTTCCAAAAGCATTTTAAAGGAAAGCTCCACCAATTTTACATATCAAAGTCTGTTCACAGGCCTTGAGGAGTATTATTATGCTCCAGAGCATCAAGTGATGCCATTTCAGTGAGCTTACCAGACAGCTGTAGCCCACCACTTATCTCTGACGCAATGGTTGAATTGCATTGTGGGTAAGGTAGGCTGCTGCCCTGCTGCTCCAACTTTTATACTTTTTTCATTTTAAAGGCTGTGATGATGGGATGAGTGGAACTCAAAGTATCTTAGCAACAGGCTGAAAAGTAACCTTCTGCTCAGTGACATACTGCTCCAGTCCTCACAGGGAAACAACTGCTCTCTATTCTTTGTGAGTTACCTTGTGCTATGAACTCAGCATTCATTATTAAAGGGCCACCTCATGAATTACCAAATGCTATTGAATCATTTTTGCTCAGCTGCTGGTAATGCTCTTGTTTTGTCCACATAATCCTCATGGTGAAGAAGAACATGTCACTTTCCTTTCCTCACACCGCCTCATGAGCTGAGGAGGATCAACTGATTATCAAACAAAAGGTAATAATAATAATAATCAATCCTTTATTAGTCCCACAATGGGGAAATTATTTCTCTGCATTTAACCCATCCCGGAGGAGCAGTGGGCTGCAATGAAGCGCCCGGGGAGCAACTTGGGGTTAGGTGTCTCGCTCAAGGACACCTCGGCATGTTGCCGGTAGAGGGGTTTGAACCACCAACCTTGTGGTTATGGGACAAGCGCTCTACCTCATGTGCCACAGCCGCCCCAGAGGTGGCTGAGTTTCTGTAGGTTGCATCGGTCAATGTTAGGCCTCCAAAAATGATCCAGTTGAAATGTGGCACTGCTTGGATTCTTGTTGTGTTTGTTGCATGGATACTTGTTCCAACGCTCCAACTGGGTATTGGTATTGTCATGGTAACGATTGATACAAGTTGTCGTTTTTGTTGGTTGCCAAGCTACAAGAAGGTGGGTCTTGCATAAGAGGAGCCAGACTGATGAAAGAGGCATGAGAATGACGGGCTGCAGATGACAGCAAGAGTGATGGGTAATGAATGGTCTCACTATCCATTTGGGATTTGAGACCCAATTTATAAAGTAAATATCTCTGTTTTAATAAAAATTGCATACGTTTCACACCACAATTTTTTTCTAAACGTGTGATTTGATGTTGTCTGAAGCCTGAGCAACTGCAATCACAAGGCAGAAGTTGCAATTGTATACATTATTATCGTATAAGCCCTTCATCGAAACTGTACAACATGTAGCTTCTTGGCTTAAAATAAGCCTCTTGCATGCAGCATATCAGAGACATTAAGTATTTCATACACAAAACACTAAGACCTGAAGCCTACATTATAGTAGGCATCAAGTTATATAACAGTGTACTTGTATTTAAATTGGTCTGTTTGGACGGGAGACGTGCTGCAGCAGTAAATAAATCAATGCACATGATGAAATTATATAAACATTGTAAATTGGCATGAGACATCGTGAAGGTTGCCAATCCTGCTCTATGATCTATGCTTTGATAATTTCCCATCACCTCTAGAAACTTCATCAAACAAATGCATTATTGATGTGCTTATGAACACAAACGATGAATTTACATATGGCAGTGTTGCAGATCGTTGCTGCGGTGGCTCGTCGAATCCTGGGGGTCCTAGTGTGAAAAGAGCAATCAGGAATTTAGTCTTTTAACTTCATTAAGTTAAAAATAAAGTGATGAACACATTCAACTATTAGTCCAGAGTAGCTTCAGAAGAACTGAGTCACTTCCTATAATGATACCTGATAGCGTTGTATTATAATGCAGGATTACATCACTGGTAAGTTTCTTAGATGCCTGCTTCTTCAGAAGCACAGAAGATTAGAAAGCTCCTTCATAACCAAAGAAAACTCTATACTGTTATATTGACAATAAAAACTGTGTTAACAGAGTATTAAGTTATCCTTTAATGTGAGTTACATTCAAGTAAACAAGACATGGCAGCTCGCATCTTTAGATGTTTATTTCTGATATCATCATCAAAATTTTTACAAAACATTTTCTGACAATAATATACTCAAAGAAGAGCCATATTTTTGCGCTTGGACCAGGTCTCCACAAAAATGCTTTAGGTCTGAATACAGTAAAAAGAACAAAAATCCAAATAAGATAAAAAAAGAAACAAAAGAAACAAAACTCAACAACAAAACCAACTACCAAAAAAAACAATGCAGCACATATTTACATCTACAGAAAGCAATGCTCTCTGCAGGAGATGGATGAAAAAGGTGACAGCGGGGATCCCCTGGTTTTATGTGGAAAGCATTTAAGTGGCAGCGGAAAAAAAAAATAGATATAGGGAGAGTGCTTTGAACCTGCAAGGAAACAAAGACTAATTCTGATATTGCTCTCTATCTGCCTCTCTCTGCTGTGTCTCTAGCTGCACTCTCAAGCCGACTACACGAGTAGAACACAGCCCATTTGAATAAAAAAAAAAACGTCCTTTTCTTCGGTGCTCACATTAAATCCAATTAGGGCCGTAAACGGGGGACTTTGTCAAACGAACGAGAAAAGAAAGTGTGTTTCCCTGACAGAGGTTAATGATCATGCCTTTCCCTTTCTGTGTCCCCTCTGACACGAGCAATGGCAGAAAAACAGAGTCAGGACAAAGGGGGTCAGTAGGTTAAAGACTTCCTGCTAATGTGAATCATGGAACAATAACAATCAATGGGGACCGGGGCTGGCCTGAACATCGGTAATGATGACGTTGGTTCGGAGGAGGTAGAGGAGGAAGTGCTGCTATAGATACACAGTCACACACACACACACACACACACGGGCCATCTGGGTACATGCAGGGTAGCAAACTCACTAGCGATGCTCCCAGTCTCTGCCTTTTAGCATGACAAAGTTATTCATTTTCACCACTTTGCAGTCTGCACACACACACACTAATGACACAGTAACAAAAATAGAAACTCAAATTAGGAGTCTAGAAGTGGCAGATGGGGAGCATTAACTTCTTTTCTTTCTTTTTTCTTCTGCTTAGCCTCCCTTATCCGTGTGTATACGTGCTGACTGTCTGGAGTCATGACCGTGTGCTGTGTGGGTATGTCCTGGCGCTGCCTGTGGGTACGACGCAGATGTATGGTAGAAGGAGAAAGACAAAAAAAAAGCTGCCACTCCACGTCTGGCTGGGATTTAATTTTTCAAATCTATTTATCAGGTAATGGATTACAACCTACTGAACCGTAACAGATGGCCTTGGATGAGTTGAAATGGATGGGAGCGTCAAAACCTGCAGCACTTTATTATAATTTATCAAGGCATGTGTGTTGCCTGTGTTAGCATTTTTTTTAATATATATATTTATGCGTGATTGTTCTGCAGTTAAAGGCTAACAACAATAGAATGGTTCCTTGGTAACAAATGCGCAAATAAGGCTTTCAGACGTGTGAGTCTGTCTGTTTTCGCGTGTATGTGAGCATGCAGAATACACACATCGTTTAGAAGATGCCAGTTGATTAGAGTATGCCTATAGTTTTTGCCTGCATCTGCCATATGTAACTCCGCAAGAATACTTACGTGTGTGAAGATACATCAAGAGGCTGTCATTGCAACAGAAGGTGTCTTTTTCACTTACCCATCTGTCCCCCCATATCATCCCTATTGTACGGAGTGTCCGCCCCCCCTGAACACTGAAATATTGAACTTTCCCTACAATTCTTCAGACCTTTATTCACCCCTCCAGAAGCCCAAAAAAGAAAAGAGAAGAGAAATTTAAAAAAAGAAAAATGTTCCCAGTGGGGACTTGAGCCCAAACTCGAAAGTGAAGGGGGAGGGTGTTGTACAAAACCATAAACAAACAAAGCCGAGGAGGAAATAAAGCCTGCTGGCTTCATGGGGCAGGCCGCAGACGGTCCCGGAGTTCAGCTCAAACATGCATCATTAGCATGCGACGACTGTGCTTCCAGCTCTCCGATGGCGAAAAAAACAGAAACGGACAAAAGACAAAATAATTACTGGCAGCAGGATTCAAGCATTCCGCCGAACATATCCAATCTTATCAGGGAGGTAGTCACGATTAATCAATCGCTTATTAGTAGTTGATTTAATTGTGAACAGACAAAGATTTTAATAGCATCTTCTAATTACACATGAAGGGGCAAAGTAGCTTTGATCATTGTGTTTAGACCGAATTGAAGCATTATCGCTATCGGGGGAAAAAAATGGAGGTAATTACCACGTATGCGGTGCTGGGCTTTTTTTTGCAGGAGACTATTAAAGGGAAAGTCTTTCCCCAGAGTGAGTGCCCAGCGCAGGCCTATTTATGTGTTTAACAGCCTATGCAGTGCCAGGGAATTGTACTTTAGGCGAGACAGGTGCAGGGACGGGTCAGCAAACACGTTGCTTTAAAAAACGAAGGAAAAAAATGGTGAAGTTGTTGGTGACACGTGCTGCTGGTTCTAGGGCACTCCAGACAGGAAACATCTCCTGTACTGTTCGTCTCCGGTTCAGCACTCCTCCCTAACTGGACATAGTTTCCCAAAATATCAGCATGCGGACAGAAATAGAACATCATTAAACAGGTTCACCCGAGTCACCCGGAGGCAGACATGAAATTCAGGCCAAGGAGTTAGCAGGGGTGATATAGAGCAAGGCAAGACAATACATGGATAGAATTGAGAGAGCTCCCATTATAAAGACATCGGCACAGCTGCTATTACAAAGTAAACTCCACCAGCACTATTAAGCAACCGTACTGAGCGAATCAACTGCTTTTGTATGCGTTTATCCTGTACACGAAGGGGACCGAACCCCTCCTTGGTCATGAAACCATGAAGACTTTTTGGGTCACTTATTGTTTTGTGGCTGTTTTTTTTTTTTTCTTTTTTGGTAAAAACACAATAATGGCACATCAAAAAAAGAGCATCCTTCCCAAGTTAAACTCTTGATACAAAGAATAGCACACTTCTTCTCCCCGAGTAGACCTTGAAATGGCAGATAGAGATGGAATTCTTAAACATGGATTGGGATGTACCCCGACAACACACAGTACGGCCACCCTCTGCTAGATGATACATGTCTGAAGTCAGAACAAATAATGTGGATCTCTGTGAGGTTTGGACACTTGAAGTATATCTTAAAAACAGGACTCACAATCTTCCCCCTCTTCCTGTGACTCCTTAAAACAATTAGATTTGAGAAACAACCTCAGTAACATAATTTGTGTTCGATGGTAGAATAGTGGCGGGAGCAGATAGAAAAATATTTATCATTGAAACAACAGGAGCGGTACAGTACAGGACCTCTTCACCGAGTCATCTTGGTAACAGATTCCCACCAGAAAGTGAATAAGGCTCCTCTTCTGTTCACAAGCAGGTTTGTGTTTCAGAAGAAGTGTAGTTCATACTTTTTTTTTTTCTTCCTTCATCTTTAAAGATTCACTATGTACACGATAAATAAGTTCTATTCGATTTTGTCCTTTGATTAGTCTCATAGAATTTCTTGACATCATCTTTGAACACCTCAAAAAACTGTCTTTTTATGTTCCAAGACAAAAAGACAAAATAACAGACAAAAGAAAAAAAATACTTTTACTATTTTCTCTTATCTTGTGGATACGTCCGCTTTCGGGCGGGAAAATTTGGCCCCTCGCAATTTCATCTGTGGATCAACCAGTTGAGCCGTGGGAGGACCAAGCACAGGTTCCACAACTCCCGAGAGTACGGCTGCTGACATGTAGAAAACGACCCGGTGCACTGCTTGGATAAGCCGGGGATGACATTTGACAGGCCATCACAGCCGTGTCTCATTTCCTCATTAGCTCCACAAGTCGATGGGTAGCAGTGCTCAACATGGCGGACAAAGGGTTACCAAGTGCAATAAAGTCCAGCACTGCAGGCACGCTTTCTCGAAAAAAATTAACTAAAAATAAAGGATGATGTCAGGCAATATTCCCAGTGCAGTCCATGGGTTCATACGCAGGTTAAAGAGAAGTCAACGTGCCATTCAACATGCCTCCACTAGGCACTGTTGTTCTCTGCTGTGGAGGGAGTGGGGAGTGGGGAGTGGGGGGGAGCACATGGCCAAAGCTTTGCCAACCCTGCAAGATGGTGCTCTCCGAATTGTCCAGTGTGATAAAAGTCAAACATTGACTTGACGTTTTTTCAAATGACCGTTTGGGGCAGTGAGAGTGGTTTTACCATCAGTAAAGTGGACCTTTTTCGTAAGAATATGTACAATACTTTGCATTTAAATGTATTTATTTCACCACCATGAATTCCCCATGATGACCTCTTTAAAGCATAGTGAGTCATTCAGCTGGGATATAATCATATACAAAGACCGGCCATTCTGCTGCAAGAAGGGACCAACTGCATGTTTAAGGAATTTATGGTTTTGTTGCCATTTCTAAGCATCAACGGTTAAAATTGATGTTGGGAGGACCAGGCAATCATCATGATAAATATATTGAAACTTTCAGTTTCACTACCTCACTTGTATTTATAGTACAATTACTCTGCTTATCTGTTAAGATGAGCCCAGTCCGTCTGAAACCAACGGGGAGTTTTGGTTGTAAATGTGAGTTAGCAGAGGCAATTGTAGTAGACCAACTGGCATTTTAAGAATGCCCCCAGCTAAAGTAGCTTATGTGCATTAAAAATAATTAAAAAAAACATTTAAGTAAACTCTTTGGTTTGACATGCACATTAATGGAAATAAGCGTGAAGTCCCATAACTAAAGAAACAAAAGAAAGTAAGATCCAGAAATTCTATGAAATTGTCTTGAGAGAACGACTCATCTGTATGGAATACTGAGTCGATATTGTAATAATAATCACAGTAAGAAGCCCCTTCACATGATGTCCAGCTTCATCTCTTTTTGATGTTTTACGTAACTGCTCTCACATGATCGAGACCTTGTGTTTATTGCACTTCCCCTTTCACTCCTGACTCAGTGCACATGGACTGCTGTGAACAGGTGCCCCATGATGGGATATGGCAAAGACCAGATGTGGAAACAATGTAATGCTTATTTTTTTTTTTGTCATAATGCTGTATTACCTCCAATGATTCAGTAGATTTATATGAGGTGCTTTGGAAAAAGAAATTAAAATCATCTGCAAAGATGTCTCACCCTCTACTGTATATTAGTGAGACTGCGTGTTTCAGATGCCAAATCCCTCCAGGCAGAATTAGAAAAAATGTTTTGTCCTCTAGTTCACATACTCATGTTCTGAAAACAAGGCCCCACTGAATAACCAGCTCTTCTGCCCCTTCGTTACAAAGTCATGTCGAATCAGAGGCCCTTGGCCCACATCCAGGAACCGGACTCGGCCCGCTAGCGTCCGAATTTGAGTGTGCCGGTGCGTTCGGCGGTGGGGTAAGGACCGCCGCTGGGACCATCAGTCGGTGGTCTGAGGGGCGGCGGAGGAGATCGAGGTCCCGGCATGGGGGCACCTATGCTGGCAGTGGAGGGCACGGCCGGCAGCGCAACTGTCTGTATGGTGCCCCTATCGCACGGCCCCAAGTCCTCCAGGCCCTCTAGGCCCTGTGGGGGTCCCTCGTAGCCCATGTTGAGCCGCAGGGGTTGATGGGCCTGGCAGTAGTCCACGATAGGCTGCTCATAGCGGTAGAAGGTCAGCGCACCCAACTGGTGGGGGACCTGTTTAAGACAGACAGAGAGCAGAGAAGGAAAATACAGAGGGAGGATGTGGTGGAGAGGATGATGTTGGGGGAGTGGACAGGATTGTACAAGAGTGATTGAGAAAAGGAGACAAAAGGGGACAGAGAGAAAAAATTTAAAAACCATGAGCTATACAAAATCTCAGTCAACTGTGTTCTTCAGATTCATCAAAGCATATTGTTTTAAAATAGATATATTTGTTTTCTTCTGCAAGAAGAAAATGGATATGTATGATTGAAATGATTAGGCACCTGATTTAGTTAAGTTAAAAGAGAGGTTGATAGTAAAACCAAATAATACTTTTGACATGTAGAGATTTTTTGTAATCAGATTGTTATCCCTGCATAGATTTTTTAATTTTTTTTATTAGAATACCGCCACATCCGCACATCAGCGATGAAAAGGTAATTTGCAACACCAAAGTCCTATCATATTCAACAAATATACTGTATAAGAAATAGTCCACAAAAACAAACACTTTCCCAGTTTTTATTAGGACCATTTATTTAGTGGGGTGTAGTTCAAGTTATTTTGTGATCATGGTGAAGTGACCTTTTTCAATAAACTATGACTAATTACTTAATTAGAACAGCCAACCCTGATTGTACTGCAGCTTCAACAGTCACAGCTGTTTTTCTTTTCAAATACATTTTGCACATTTTCAAATGATGTTTCCTTTATTTTTCCAATGCAGTTAATTTGTCACACAACATTTAATTTTGCCTGTGTGACACCAAGCCTACAGCAGAGTTAGTTTGGCAGTTAACTGCTGCTGGCCCTCTGTAATCATCCTCGCATGGTGACCACCTGAGCCTGCAGCTTCCCCAAAAACCCATTTGCCGCAAAGTCCCTCCGAAATGTGGCCATGCGAAGCATCTGCGACAACTGCTTTTTTTTACAGAAGTGAGAAGCATTTCACTCCTACACTTCCTGCTCTCCAGGCTGACCGAATAAGAAGAGGTGCATTTGCATATGTATGAATGACACACTTCGACCTCTTTTGAGTTCAACCGTTTGTAGAAGAGCTGGAGGGGATCAGCCCGCGGCTCTCTCTCCGGTGCTATGTCACTTGTGCCTCTGCCAGGAGCACTCGTCACATCTGGCTATGTGTCTGGTCGCGTGCTCCCTCCCCAAAAATCTTAATATCGTGCCAAACCAAACAGATGAGACTCTTATGACACTCTGTCTGCCCAACTAAATCGCTATTTTTTTCGCTTTAAAAAAAAAAAGGAAAAAAAAGAAGCCAATTAAGAGATTTCTAACAGGCTGCGATAACAGCGGGGTAAGATGGCAGCTGACCTGGATTAAACGCCGCAGCGTGGCAGAGCGACAGATCATCAGGTCTATACACGCAGCCGACAACAAACGCATGACAACAGTGGGAGCTGCAGATATGACACCAACAAGGAAGACATGAATAATACAACCCCTGACACTCGAGGAGGCGTTGGAGGCAGAGCAAGTGTCAAAGCTGCTCCGTCTCCCTTGCACATCTATGAGGTTTTTTCCTTTTTAACCTTAACCACTGATGTTAACTAGATCTGGAGAAAGAAAAAAAACATATATATTCACAAGAGATATTCACTTTAAATCAGGTCACCCTATTTCCAAAAAGGACACATTTTTTCTACTAATCCCTGTTGGTTTCTTGGCATGTAGATAGTTTGTTTCTAAGTGCCAAGATTCTCTGGTTCTGAAAAGTCAAGTAAATGCAGAAGTGCCTTAAACTTGCATTCTCTCAAATGGCCATCAGTGGCATCCCCTTTGGTTGCAAAAATAAGACAGATTGTATAGAAGTCTGTGCGAAAAAGGACTCTACTTCTAACTTGATTTATTACCTCAGTAAACATTGTAAACGTGAGTTCATGGTCTCAATCTCTAGTTTCAAGTCTTCTTCATTACAGCATGATGATCTTTTAGTAAATTATGGTCCATTTAGAGTCAAATAGACCATAAAGCAGGGTACGCTTAAGCATGTGGCAACCTTGTGTTTGACAGGAGGCTACCAGTTAGTTGTAACGTTTTGATCACCTTAAAATATCTCGTCCAGAGTTTGGTTGTTTTGAGCCGTCTCCTGATATTTATGGCTCCCCGAAACCAAGATGGCCACGGCCAAAAAACAAGATGGCGACAGGATAAAATACCAAACTCAAGGCTTCGAAACCGTAGTCCACAAACCAATGGATGACATGAGTCTATGGCTGTCACTGAATTTCATTTGTACTTCTCCAAAGCATTGAAAAATGACATTCAAAAAGCTCTAGCGCAACAGATCCTCACAGAAACAATGGTCTATTTTACAGAAACAATGGTCAGGTTTCATTGAAGATTTATTCCAGATGCTGTGATCTCAAAACCTTGAAACTACGTACATCTAAACTAGCTGCCATGTAGCTACCACAGGTTAGAAAATGTCATTTTTTATTTGGTGAACTGATACTTTAACAGAAATCCCCAAGAAACTACAAATTATCTCACAGAAGAGCAAGGCAAAGTCAAAAAAGTGGGCTGAGGAATAAGAGAATCACCGCTACGTGCGACCCAGAAAACGTGTCACCAATATCCTTGTACATTTATTAAACTTATCATATAATGGCATTCGGAGTGGGGCAATCCTATTTGAGGGAACTTGAAAGAATTCATGCCAGGATTGTTTAAAAGAGGGCCGACTGTGTCAATGAAATGCAGATATATGCTGGCTGGGAAGGGGGGAATAGTGTTTGTGTGTGTGTGTGTGTGTGTGTGTGTGTGTGTGTGTGTGTGTGTGTGTGTGTGTGTGTGTGTGTGTGTGTGTGTGTGTGTGTGTGTGTGTATGTGAGCGAGCACAGATTTCAAAGTCAAATGGAAACAGTCTGAGCTAACGCAGCTCGGCGGTTCAGGAATTACCCAGAACCGCAGGGCTGAGATAAAGCCACTCTGAACACATTAACACCAGTTCTGTTTTAGATTAAACAAAACCAAAAAAAAGTGTTATTTGTTGCCTCCAGCTTTCTCTGCAACACGCTTCAATGATGCAGTGCTGCATTGCATTTCAGCAAAGTTGTAGTGGTGTATTCTACGTTAAAACAGCTGCTGAGAGCATGCTGGTCTGGTCTCGAGATAATGTACGAAACCAGAGTAAAGTTTCCACCTCCCAGTCCTCCAACCCAGCTTTTTCTTTCAGCTCCATCTACGCATCTCCAGAGCCACCGCCTTCCATCTTTTCATACCTCTCCCCCCTTAAATGGACTCCCATTAAGAGCAGCTGACTCATTACATTACAGGCACTCAGTGGATTACTCCCCTCATTCTCCTTTCAGTTTAAACCCTTTACCAACTCTTACGACACCACCACCACCACCACCACCACCACCACCTCAGCTCTGCTCACAGGTCCAATGGATTAATTAACCGATATTAAGTCCTGACCTTTTCATTGGATTCTATCACATCGTCAGGGCATAAACCTGGCCCATCATGCAGAGCGTGGTTTGAGTGTGTGATGCATATTTGTACATGGTCGCCTGAGAAAGTGAGAAGGAGCAGAGCGAGACAGAAAAAAAGAGAGAAAACATTTAGGATACTGCACGAGTTGTATGTACCAGTTTGACATTCCGCCTCCACGTTTCAACATTAGGTTCAGCTCTAGACAGAACATGCAACATCAAACGGCGCACGGATATCAGACAACCTGGCTCGGCTTGTAGGACAAAGTCATCGACGCAAAGCGCTCCTTAATGTCTGTTTCCGTGAACAAAAGGTGCTATTGATATTCACCAGCCATCCGTTTAGTTTCGAGGAACAGCTAGCTCATTAGGAATGCCATCGGCCTCTCTTTGTGCCTCTCAGCATTAGGAAATTATTAATTCCTCACACTGCATAGCCTGTTGACTGTGGAGACTGCCAAATATGTGAACGGATAACATCTGGCCAGACAAATATACAACATAGACACTTCAATTTATTTTCCAAATGTTCTAAAAATAATACGTGATCTGGGTGGGAATGGATGATGTGGGGGGGCTTTTATAACGGGACAAAAACTTGGGAGAAGTTCCTGCTGGTTTTTTTTTCGCAAAGTGAAAAAACATCAGAGATCTTTCAGTGTGTGGTCCGTCCATTACTATTCACTGAGGTAGTAATCTAGGCTCTTCTGACCCTTTATCTACCAATGACCAATGACATCCTCTTCTTGCAAGAATAATTTTAAGTGCCTACCATATGGGAAAAAAAAGGTGGATCTAAATTTTTATACTCCATCAATCAAACAGTTGATTTCTGGTCTCTGCCTCCAAAAGTTAAACTGAAAAACATGGTGGAAATAATTATTTTTTAGAAGCGGGATTTCATGCATAGCTGCAAAGCTCATAAGATTCTGTTCTGTTTTCAGCATCCTTACACCAGATAACTGCGACTCAGTAGTGAATTGAACATTTCAATGACCAGCACTCTTGTTTGGACACTTTATATTCATCTATTTTTGCACTGGTGAGCCCATGTGAGTGCACGCTGAGACCCCTTCGGCAGGAACCTTTCTGGCAGTCATAAGGTCTAGACGCTCCACCCTCGGTTCGAACATAAAGACACAATGACGCAGGCTGGCTCCCTCACTAAATCTGTGGCTTTCAGGCTTGTTTAGCACTGAGCACATCATTTGCATATTCAGCTCTGAATGGGCGCCTATCTACGTTGCCACTGCTTGGAAATAAAAGTAGGTGTGACATAGCATTTACTGGTGCTTGACAAATTGGTTCATCTTTCACTGGGTTGCCATGTCTTTAGGGAATGATTGCTTTATATGGTGTCTTTACTTTGCAATATCCAACATTACTTTAACTCCCCTATCTGTGTTGATCACGGGAAGAGCTGTGCAAGGTGTAGCATAGCGTGTTCACTGAAAACAGGTACTATGTCACTATGCAAAAGGTAGAAGGAAAGCATACATACATTTCAAAGGGAAAACAATGACCCCTGCATATTTATATATCAGTTTTAAGGGCCAGTGTGTAGGATTCGGCCGCAGAATGCAACCAATTGGAGCTTCTCACGTGTGCCAAGGAAGAACTAAAGTGGCCGAAGTTAAAACTCAGAACTCTAAATGGCCAATGTTTGGTTTGTCCCTTCTTGGTTACTGTAGAAACATGGCAATGCAACATAGTGGATTTCGTGAAGCAGACCAGCACCGTGCGTAGATATAAGAGGCTCATTCTGAGGTAACAGATTATTATTTTCAAGTGATTAAACACTAAAGAAATTACAATTCTGCTAGTAGATCCCCATAAATGCTACACACTGGCCCTTTAAGACAGTAGAAGGCTGCAGCAGTTACATTCCTTTTCAGAAAAAGACATCGATGAACCTTGCAGTCAAGAAGAGTTTAGTCACACAAATTCTTTCCCATTATTTTCCATGTACACTACAGCTGTCATCACGAGTATGCATTGAAAGGTCACCAGCAATCAAGGTGAAAGTTGAAATGGATTGACCTTTGGACACAATTCGAGCAGGGGAGCAAATTCTGAACTTAGCCCTACCCCGAGGTTTTACATCTCCACATGACAACAATGGCTCTCGAACAAAGCAAAATTCTGATCATGTATATCGTGTGTGATACTTAGTTAGTGCATGTGCATCCTATATGCTGTGTTGTTTAATGCAGCTTTGACCTTTAAGAAAGACAGAACAGGAAAAAAAATCAACTCCCAATGCTGCACCACTGGATGAGATTTTTGTTTCTTTGGATCTCTGCCACATGTACCTGGTTGTGCTCCGGCTGACAATGACTGGCATCCTACCTCTTTATCTCCAAATGCCTGAACACACTAGAGTAACCTCAGAGCCATTTTGTCCCTAAAGCATTGAAGCAACCTGCCAAAGGAGAATAACCCACCCAGGTCAGTGTCTTCTTTTAAATCTTTTTCTTAAACTGGTTATCTGACAGACTTTTTCTGCTTTTGATTTTTGTATGTTTAAATATCAGCTTTGTGATTTTGTTGCTGGTAGAATTTTATGGTATTGTTCAACTAAAATTGTTATTTTGCAGAATATTTTTTTGTTTAGTGACACCTATGTGTCCCATTGTGCACAAACACTGATTAACCAGAGATTAGAAAATTCTTCCATCTCTGGATATTTCTACATTACTTCCCAAGAGCAGCTCTAATTTGCAAGGGGAATCTCTTAAAAGGAGACTCAAATCCCATAAATTCTTTCTTTCACAGCGTTCCAGCGGCCCCTCTAAAAGTTGTGTTTCATTTTTGCATTCACGCTTTTATGAGCAGCTAAGGAGACACTTACTGTGCCACAGGCAGACCATGCTAATGCCTCCCCGGGCTTTAGGAGCATCACAGTTCAGAAGTCTGCCGCTCTCCCAGCCAAACACTTTGATCCTCTCAAGTCACCGTATTGTGGCACACAGCAGCATGACACAGTGAAGATGAGGTGAAACAGACTCCCACTAAAATATAAAGGAAAATGTTACTTTTCTTTCATTCTCATTAATGTTCAGTCTTTTATGTCTGTACGCCTGTGAATCAAGTATGGAATTCCCAGTTATCAAAGCATTTTGATTTTTTTTTGTAATGCCTCTGTGGAAATCACACTGTATGCCTATTTTTTTCTTACATTGTTAAATATCATTTTCTTTAAAGACTGTTATTCTTCTATAACATTGTTTTCAGCATGTATATTCTAATTTATATTGTGTCATTAAATATGAACACATTTGAAGGCATGCCCGTAATCTTTGGGGAATTATTGAAAAGAAGCAAGTTACTGGAAAGAACTGTCTCATTACTCTTTTCTTCATCTAATTCTCATCCCTCTTGTCCTCTTTGTAGAAGTCAAGAGATACATTACCATGAATTGCTTTTGTCCACTTATATTTAAAGTAGGCTGTGATGCATATTTGATGTAAAGGTCCAGTGTTTATGTTGTTGAAACTGTTTCAGTATCACCATGTTCCACAGAGCTGTGATGTTGTACAAAGTACTTGCTGCCACTGGGGATACAGCTCAGCTCCCACAGAGCTCTGGGTTTTGTTTTTTCCAAGCTTTTTCCACCCACTACAAAGTGATTTCCTTTTCCACTACTATCTCGTCTTCGCTTCTACTTGCATATGGCTTGATGAAATAACCAATTGGTAATTAATTTCCTTTGTAATAAATGTAAATTGAAAATGTGATCAGAAAGAAATGGTACAGCCTTTTAATACCAAACATTATTATATTCTGAAACATTTATATTAGTAGTATAGGTAATGATAGCGGTGGTGGTGGTGGTAGGAGTAGCATTACCGATAGTAGTGTATAAGTGGGAGTATTTGTTGTAGAGATGCTGGTGGTGGTATAGTATATGTGGTAGTAGATGTAGTAGTATTAGTGGTAATTGCTTAATGAACTTGCATTTATATAGCTCATTTTTGGTATTTTGAGCCAGGTTCACTAAATATTACATTACACCTTTGATATCACATATTTACATATTAATGTTAGAGGCTGCCATGTCAGGTGCAACTTTCGCTTTAGAATCAGAACTAATTCACACAAACTCACACACCGGAAGACCAGCTCCACCTGAGCCACAGCTTCCCAGATGTTGTGGTAGTAGCAGTACTGGTAGCGGTGGTAGAAGTAATAGTGGTGGAAGTGATAATGGTTGTAGTAATAGCGATCTACGGGACGTTGTCCCGGGCCCTGGACTGGCCCTGGAATGGGGGGGCCCATAACTGGACCCCCATGAAGTTGGGATTAATTATTGTATGTATACTTCAAAATGTGTTGATTTAGAGAAGAAAAGTGCTTTATTTGCATTCAATTAATGACTCCTAGATTGTTTGGACATCATTCCATTAGTGGTCAGTGCGAGTTGATTCAACATGCACAAGTCAGGAGCCCTGAAAAAAAGAAAGGCGAAAAAGAGAGGAAGAAGCCGAAAGCCTGAGGGGATCTCTTTATAAATATTTCAGAAAAGACTCAGGTGATGCTGCAGGTACCAGTAAAGGCAGCTGTGCAGCACAGCCAGGTAAGACACGGCCAAGTCAAGTAACACAGGCACAGGCGGCGTGTCAAACATATTAGCGCAGCACCACATGAGCAAGTCACACGGAGATCAATATCAGACAGACAGGGGGCATTGAATAATTTGATAACCACAACGGCTTTATTACACTGTGTTTCATACGCCTATATCTAATTGAATCTTAGAATATGGCAAATAGGCCCATGTATGTCCAAATCAAATGTTTCAGGCAGGCACGCGCTACTCCAATCAGGCTGAATTGATTTGAGAATCATTCCCAGTCAGCTGAATTACAGCCAGTGTAACGCGGCTCATGGTTTAAAATAAGCCAGTGGCATGGCAACATGTGAAATTGCCATTTAGATAGAGTTGGATGTAACGAATGGGTTATAAACGTGACGTTTTGGGGTAGTGTAACTTAGTTTCTGATTGGTTAACTTGAAACTCGCCAGATGAAGCCTTGTTCCCCAAACATTCTCTGGAAGTTCCGGACATAAACGCGGGTCTGGCGATAAATTACCCTTGACATGATTCCCCTTGGTCAAGTGTGGTCGATGAAATGTAGTTAATGAGCTCTAAGTGTAGCGTGAGTTTTATTGTGGTATGATTCTGAAAGTCAGTCCATATCCATAGTAAAGTTGTAAATAATCCTTTTGGTTTATCCGTAATAAATGGGCTTGTCATCCCGACGTATGTGTTTGGGAGCTGCACAAGGGAATTCTGTGGTTGTGTTTGCGTTTGACAATTTTGGGAACAAAAAAAACAACCTTAGATTTTTAAACTTTTGTAGTCTTTGGGATAGAGTTAGCCAAGATCAGTCTATTCTTTTCTGTGTTAAATCGTCAAATTAAGGGGTTTTCAATTTGTTCTTTTTTAAATGGTTCATTTTGACCCTGTTAATTTAGTGCCCTTTTAGAAATATGTTCACCTTTATAGGAGAGGCTAGAGAGGTGGTAGTAGTGGAAGAACAGGTACCAAACAGGTGGTGAAGAAGTAGCTACCAAAAGTGGTGGTGGTGGAAGTAGTACTGTAAGGAGTGGTAGAAAGAGTAGTGGAGGATGTGTTGGGACTAGTACTAGTAGTAGTAGTAGTAGTAGAACTGGTAGTGGTGGTTGCAGCAAAAGTAGCTGTGGGTGTATTTGTAGCAGTAGTAGTATTGTTAGTTGTGGTAAAAGTATTAGTGGTGGATTTGATGGTAGTAGTACTGGTAGCGGTGGTTGTCGCAATAGTTGTAGTGGTGGTAGTATTAGTAGTGGTGGAGATTGATGTAGTGGTGGCAGTAGTAGTACTGGTAGTGGTGATAGAAGCAATAGTGGTTGATGTGGTAATGGTATAAGTAAAAGTGGTCGTACCAGTGGTGGTGGTGATAGTAGTGGTAGTAGTAGTAGTAGTAGTAGTAGTAGTAGTAGTAGTAGTAGTAGAAGTGGTGGAGGTGGATGTGGTGGTGATAGTTGTAGTACTAGTAGTGGTGGTAGAAATAGTAGTGCATGATGCGTTGGTAGTATAAGTGGCAGTTCCGGTAGTAGTAGTAGTACTGCTAGTGGGGGTAGAAGTAGTAGCGGTGGATGTAAAAGAAAAGAACAGTCTTCCAGTTAACATTCAGTCTTCAGACACTGTTTCCGCTTTTAAATCCTGTCTTAAGACACATTTTTACCGACTTGCCTTTTTGCCTGACAATTGATTACATTTATTTATTTGTTCAATTGTTGATATTTCTCTGTTGTGTAACCAGTTGATTTTAAGTTTATTAAGCAGTTTCACCTGTCCTACCTTATGGTCTGAAATGATTAATCTGTAAATGTATTTTTAATGGTATTTTAATTGTGTGCTTATATTTTTATGTTTTAATTTTTTGAGATTTGGTAATTGTATTGACCTGCAGCCTATGGAAAGCTTTGTACTCCGAGTTTGAAATGTGCTATACAAATATTTTTAATTATTATTTTATTATTATTATTATTATTATTATTATTATTATTATTATTATTATTATTATGTGGTGGTGGTTAATTCCAACATGTAGTCATGTTAGGTACAAAACTCTGAAAAAAGAGATTTTAGAATACAGCATTGTTCAGTAGCCTTGTCAGCAGACTACTGTTCAGTGAAACAGGTGACACAGTGATCAATCATCCTAAACAACTACAGCTTACCAAATGTCATATGTTAATAGCGTATATGCAAGGTGTGTAAATATGTATGTACAGATGTCTCTTGCTCATCAAACGGTTCATTATGCTTTGTGAAATCATAAACCTACCAGTTAACTCCAATAATTAAAACAACTAAATCACATGTAGCGAGACTGGATGGACCTTGGTTGATCTAACACTGCAGAATTCTGATCTGACCCAGAGACATTGTTGCCAAATTATTGATTGTATTTTTATTATTCTCCTCTATTCAGAGGTGGTGCCCCATAAGTTTTAACGTAAGCAATATTTCAATTTTTAACGTAGTTTGATAAAACACGCTACACACACCTCCTCTGCAAACTGTGCGCCCTGTGTGTGCATGCATGAGACCGCGTGCATGTGGTTGTTTCGCACATGCGTGTGCAACGTCTATGCAAGTGTTGCCTTCTAAATGTATGCTGCTGTAGCATGCGGGGGAAGTCGGCACAGATGTTGCTAGGCGGGCATCATTGACACGGAGCCCACCAGTCAGGTTTTTCAGCAGAGCAGTGTGCGTGGACGTGTGTGAGGGGGTGTGAAGCTAAACACCATCGGTTTGTTTTCAGACAGCGCATCCCAAGAGGAAGACTTCCCAGCTGCGTGTGCAAGCGGGCGTGTGGATGTCCCCTCTTGTGTGTCGCATTTCCAAAAGTGCTGCCGCCGCGGTCGAAGTAGCTGCAATTGATTCACTCTTCCTCCTCCTTCAACGTCCTGACACAACAACAGCAGCGGATTGAGGAATCACTGTGTGCTGTACCGAGACTCGGTGCTCATTAATTAACGCCCACTTTTAAACGATTGAATCAAGCGCCCCAGCGATCCGATCAACACTTTCCTGAAATCATACCCTGCCCACATATTCCATTTCAGCCAGAAATAGATCACATTACTCTAACTGCTGCTTTATTGTGTCTCTAAGACAAACTTCTTCATGAGGCCTCCCAGGACTGCGCTAGCCGCAGAGCCATAAAGGGTTCAGTTAACTTCAGAGGCAGAATGTACAACCTTGACATTCCCCTCGTAGAGCTGTGTGTGAAAACGAGCCCACATGTCCACATTTTAAACTAATTGATTCTCTAAACAAGCCGTTAGCCTCCCACTAATTCCTTAATGACTGGAGGTCCCTTTATGTGCCGTGACTCTTGATTACAGGTCCCTGGCACACACACACACACACACACACACACACACACACACACACACACACACACACACACACACACACACACACACACACACAAACACATTTACACACACAGAGAGCTGGACACACTAGTAAATACATGCAGAACTCCACTCAGGGAGCCGTGGTTTTAAATGAGGGAAAGTGAGAGAGAACATTGGGGAAAGACAGAGAAGGAGAGAGCAAGGATGGAGAGGACCCCCCCCCCCCCCATGCACCATCAGGACCTCCTCCCATTTGACGGTACGTACAGTAGAGGAGCTTCTGCCGACCGCAGCAAATGGGCCGTGAAATGTTACTCAATGCTCGACACGTTGCTCAGCCCGGTTTACTTTAACACACACACAATCGGCACAACACACAATTACCGCAACTAATGAACGCGGGGGCCGAGAATCTGTGGGACAATGGGAGAGCTTGCAGCATAGGGTATATGCTTACTGTTATTTTTTTGTTTGTTTCCTCAGATTCTCATGTTGGCTCACTTCTGTCAGCACAGATTAGGGCTGCATCTAATGATTATTAGCACTGTTTATTATTTTCCCTCGCTTATAAGTTTACTTTATGTAAATGGCAGAAAAAAAACTTGAAACCCCTTTAGAAAATGAACTCAAACAGATTCCATTTATGATAAAATAAATCAGTAAAAAAAAACTGTAATTGATCAAATGTCAAACCAGGAACCAGGAAATGCCCTGCATGTTTCAGCACAAATACTGACAAATTGATTATCATAACTGTAGAATCTCTCAGCAATCAGTTTAACGAGCAGCAGCAAGTGATTGTCTGTCTTTTGTTGCCCTGGGTCTACCTCCCAGGCTACATACAGGCTGCCCTGGGTGTTTATTACCTGTAGGCACTACTTAGGGAAAAAAAGCAATTCACCTTCTCTACATGCAAAAATAAATCAACACTTTAGTTTTAAGGAATAGCACATATTGAGCATGCTAATCAGGAGAGATGAAACATTAAAGGACTCAACAATGATTTAATTTTTTATTTATTAGTTGCATCACTTCCATTAAATCTGGGTGGTGTAGAATAAATTAACCCCGTAGCATGCACCATGTGCAGCTAAAACCATCTATATCCTTTTTTTTTATGTTATCGATATACATGCAAATGATAAAAGTCAGGGCACGCTGAACAAACAAAATTTCAATTGCCTCCAGCTCCACTTATACAATAAATCTCCTTCACCCATTCCCTGGTGCCCAAACGCATATTAAGAAGGCAGAATGACGGTTGTGTCAAAGGAGAACAATTTGTAGTTCCATTTCTGCCATCCCACATTGAATTCAAAGTCCCCAAATCTCTCGGCTGGTTGGTTCTCTCGCATTATGTGCTGCTTCCAGTCGCGGCGGCACTGGCAGTGTGCTCTGAGTAATGAGCATGACCCAACACAAACGCTGTGTGGCCAACTTGGCTCGACAGTGGGAGCGTCAGTCGCACTTTAATCAGAGATATTGGGCACGAGTGTGCCCGGGAAGGCAACGCCGGGGCTTTTAAAGACCTGACTAATAAGACATGTCAAAGGTAGCTGGGAAGCAGCCAGAGCTGATACGCAGACCTTTTCCCTATCTGCTTTCCATCCTGACTTACCGCGCACCGCCCTCGACAGCATCCGGACACAGATGGCCCTTTTTTTTTTAACAAAGCTAGATATTCCCCCGTGGAAACAAACAACGCAAAGAGCATCTCAACGCAGCATGTGGCGTTCACGCTTAATCATTTTCTATCTCTCTCTTTCTTGGCTCTCTGCTGATTTTTAACCTCTTGCCTGACCGTTTTAAAAGTTGAGATGAGAATCAGGATAATTTGTAGTTCACCACAGCTTTGTCTCCTTGAATCAACACATTCCATTTCGGAATTATATGTGTGAAATGCCTGTTTGTTTTAATCATTGCTTGGTGAAACGCTCCTCGTCACCCATTCGTCTGCCTCTGGCACACAGCAGTGAGGCAGTGATTGAGCGGTGGGTAGCTCATTTGATTGGAGGGGAAGATGGAACGCAAAAGGAGGGGAGATTGAGAGGTATGGGGGGATGCATTGCATGGATGCATTCGACTGTTCTTCTCGGGTGCGTCTAGTAATGACACAGATAGGTCTACATTGGAGTTAGCTGAAACATACATCTCATACGGATGCAAAAAAGTTTTTTGTGCCTCAGCATCAAGAGGCCGAGGGGCACCGACCAAGCGTGGGTATATGATGCCCTGTTAGTGAGACTGGGCTGCAAGTCCTGGCTGGTTCATTTAGAGGTTTTTGTCAGTGACCTTTTCAAATATAATGCCATAACACATACAAAAAGGTTCCTCCTGCTATTTACAAAACATTAACATTATATATCTGCTTAACAAAAATTATATTTAGATGAATAGCTTGAATTTAGAATCATTAGAGCTGGCACTCAACAAAAAAACAAACACACTTTCAACTAGTAAAAGGTTACATTTTGTGTGTTTGCTTTTACTTTACTACGTGCACACACATGCATGGAGCAGCCACTAATTTAAATTAAAGCGATAACAACAACTTATTTGGCAGTAATTATGATAGATTGTGGAGTGTTGAATTAATGAGGAGGCGTATGTTTTCATCTGAAAAAGGTAATTAGCCATAGGGCTTAAGTAATCGCGGGAAAATTCAGGTCGCTGCAGGCGGTCCCTGAGGGGGCCAATTTTGCATATACGCCCATGGCAGATCAAATCCCCCCGAGACAGAACCTGTTCGCTGAGAAGCATTGACCAGACTGTTCCTTAGGGGCCACAACATCTCTAGTCTGAATTTCAATTAGAGGTTGTGCAAATGGAACTAAACCCCACAGCGGCTAAGCAATGCAGTCATGTGGAATTCAGAGAATCTATGGCAAATAACTTCTTTGATCATCTAAACAATTCCTTGACAAGAAGTGCAGTCCGTTTCATCGCTCTTCATTTACTTTGATACAAGAGATTTCATTTCACGGCTAAGACTATAAATCCATATTCATTGGTTTAAAATGAACTGCATATCACCTAAATAATGCTATTAGAATCGAATTGCATGCTCTTTATTGTATAACGGTATCCTGTTGGAAATACACAGCAGTGAAGACATCGTCAGTCACTCGTTTGCCCAAATAAATGATCTTGTGCCTGACTGACGAGTTGGCAGGAGTCACATCAATGCAACATTAAGAAATCACATAGTCTCAGCTCTGCTGCAGGTCGGCATATGTTGACAAATGTCTTTTTTGGATTCATGCTCAAGAAGGAAAGCATTTGCACAGCCAATAAGTCTGACTATTTAAGTTTTCAATATACCCACTTTCACAGCAAATGAGTCTATTTAATGTATTTGTATATAACATTAGCTGCAAGCCGCTGGCTCAGCCGTCTCCATGTTGAGAGCTGTCTGGAGGCAATCGTTATGCTCTGAATTCTGTATACAACATCTTTAAGACCAAGAGTCAAGAACTATTGCATAAAGCTTTGTGCAACGGATGCATTTAGATCTCTATCTTAAGTCTGACTTTGTCAAACTGTCCCCTGGACTTGACTTATGTGTGTTGTACAAAGCTGAATTATAGACTATTGTAAGTTAAGGAAAACCAAGCTCTTGGTTATGAAATTAGACTCATGAAAGTAAAAAAAAAGAAAAAAGTTTCCGCTGTTAGTTTACCATGTTCCTCATCTTGTAACGCACAGAGAGCAAAACATGTCGCTGCAAGCGGCGGAGACGAGCAAACAATGAGTGACAGGACTGACGGTGCCACAGTAAACCTTGCAATGCAAGATGCCTGTTTAGCAAATGGTAATTAAAACCGCCTGAATCCTCAAATCCCTGATAAATATTTCATCAGGTGGCTCTTGGTGATTGCTTTTGTAATGGAGCAACAGTATTCAAATTGCCTTTAGTAATATAACACACACCCCCCCCCCACACACACACACACACACACACACACACCTAGTCCCTGTCGCCCAGATGCCACTTGGAACACAAACCTGCATATGCATACAAGTACTGTACAGATACATGCATATAAACACGCTCGCTGTGAGTAATGGCACTTGTCATGCTCGTACACAATCACACATACATATTCACAGGGAGCTTCGGGCTGCTATTACACAAGCAAACAATCACACTTGTGCTATTTTTATCATAATTTCAGCAGTAGAACTTGAAATCATATGTAAACGCTCCAATAGGAAATAAACACTGCGTAGAATTGTAACAAGTTCTGCACAGTGAAAAAGCACAACAATATGTTTCTAAACAGCCCAATTTATTTTTCATGCAATTAAATGCAAAAAAAAGTGTTAAAAGGGAATGACTAACATTGCAGGTTCACATCCAGTTTGTGAAAACATAAACATCATTCATTCCTTGCTTATCACCCAATGCATGCTGGGACAAGTCTGTACTACTCCATGACCAGATAATAAATGAGTGTGTATGACAGATGAATGGATGGATGGATGGATGCATGTCACACCAATGTACAATATGAACGTGTCAATGGGAATAAAAAATATCGCTTCTCTGTTGTCAGTGACTGAAAGATCTATCCAAAGTCATTTTGAGTGATGTTCCTCTCGGACCCACAGAACTTTTTTTTTTTAATATTGCAGTTATACACACTCAGTTCCAAACCAGAAAATGACTCCTGTACCACCTGAGGAGTTTCGGGCAGAGGCACCGCAGGATTTCAAAGCACTTCTGTTAACATACGAGGTTACACAACTAGAATTGGGCTGTCCGGGCGGGGGGGTCCTGAAACCTGACAGAATTTTTTAACAGCAAAATACCCCAGTCTGCTGCACTTTGAACAGCAGTTGGTCCAAGCCCACAGCGAAGTGTTTCCATGCACCGCCGGCCGCCCTGTCACTGTCTATCGCCTACGAGCTGTTCTCTTATCTCATTTTATTGCTCTTTCACTCGTCTGTACATCATCTTCTCCTTTCTGACGCTCAGTTCAGGTTGCACAAATGATTCAGAAACACAGTAAAATATATATGCAGTATATATATGCAGAGCTTAAACTGCTAAGTATGTGGTCATCAGGTCGCCCAAATATGTCTGATTAAAACCAATCAAAATGAGTAATTTTTCAAGGCTTTGATTTGATTGTTAGAAATAATTTTAGATAACTTTGAAATTAAGCTATTTTTGGAATCAGATGGTTTCTCCTGTCATGTCCTTAACTTTTATTTTTTATGGCTGAAAAAATAAATGAATGGATTTATTAAATATAATGCTCAGGAACAACGAGCTGCTGATCCTTTGCTGTTTCAGAGTTCTGTTAATTCCAAATCAAACAAGCACTACCATACTGACAAGCAGCTGCAGAACATGAGTTACAGATGCTGGACACCTCAAGGGCCAGTTAGTAGCATTATATATATATATAATGCTCAATAGTCACACAAAGTCACTTTTATGAATTTAAAATGAAAAGCGATATTAGGTCAAACTGACTAAAGGAATAACAGCAACTGTAATGATGGCAGATAATTTGGCTGCAGAATGGGAGAACACGTGTTCTAACAGGAAGCTTTATGTTATGTTATGTAAACAAACCATGTCACCTATCGGCTATGAGCTCCAGATTAGAGACTTAACCATCCAAAAGATGGACGCGTAGTACTTCCAACGTTTGTACTTTTTAAACAAACACACATTTTATACTTTGGTATTTACTGGAAATGATATACAATTTTAGCCAACAGCAAGTAGGAAACAGCCAGCCAGCTGCAGCCTTATTATGTTTTTTTTTTATTATTATTGAAATGAGGATTTATCACATAGAACCCCAACTTCACAAAGCAGTCGCTCCTCGTCAATCGTGGGTCCAAAAAAGCGAATGACAGGAATGGAAAGAACAAGTGTGCAAGTTAGGTCGCGATGTCATGGACATAATGTGTAAAAATCAGTCTTGGCCAATTTTGACTGCCCTTCCAGATGCCACCAAAACCAACACACTGTCCCCCCAAGTACTTTAGTTAGGTTGTAACAAAGTTGGTCTTAATACTTAGTTTTCATTACATTTTGAACAATTATTTTGGGGGTGGTTGTGGCGTAGTGGAGAGCATTCGCATTTTTTTCACAGAATCCAAGTTAAGGTGTTATGTAATGCTCAAAAGCCCTAAACAGACACGATGAAGGGAACACATTTCCTCACACTTTTAAGTTTCAAGTCGACAACACTGCGGATGTTTTCATCTGGAGCTAAATCATTGTCATGATTTAATTTTCCCTGCTCAAATAAACGTTGAGAGGAGCCCGGCAGGCCTGTCCTCCAGTGACTAGCTGACTAATGAGCTGGCAGACTGCAGACCGCAGTAGACATATTGAAGAAGAATTTTATTTAAGAAACATCAGATACGGTAGTGACTCAAGTAAACACACTTTGGTAGGTGTCGTGTCTTTCGAAAAGATATTTCTTCTGCTCGGAGACAATAAATAGTCGAGCTGTGTCATTTTTACCACCTTCCTCCCAGCCAAGTCAAGTGTCAGCCCAAACGAGCACTGCAGAGTCCTTCTGGCTGATAGTGGCGGTCAGCTTGCCAGTGGCACAACTGACTGCTTTTTGCTGTCCTCGCAAGTTTGACAATCAATCGCTCACTAGGCCCAGCTGGACGCATATTTGGTCTTGTACACTCCTAGAACAGCTTGATATAATGTGCCTCGTCTTTTTCTGGTACCTTTTTTAAGGTTTTACATTTCCCTCCTCTGGACCAGACCTGTAACATTCCCCCTTTTAGTTCTAATCCAATTTCACTGATTGGCAGAACCCAACGACTGAAACACTCAATTTGTATCCTGGTATATACTTGGGCGGAATTTAAAGCTGACAGATGTAGAATAACTGGCCCTTCTCTGCCCTGACTGCTAAATCAAAGTGTGAATCTGTGGGAACGGCACTCACAATGGGCCGTGGATGGTGAGAGGTGACCAAGGACTAAGGACCTCGGGGATCCATCTTGTCCTCGGTAAAGTCAACCATCTTTTTTTTTTTCATTGGCATCACAGACATACCTTATGGAGAAATACAGATATTCATTTATAAAGCCAAACTGTCTCCGGGCATCTTCATACCGATCTGGAATACTAATACCTAGCTGCATACACTATTGAGACCTCGTCAGACTTTTAATAGAGCGTATTTTGGATGTCCTTGTCAGAACAGTTTGTGCTATCATGGTGATGAAAAAAATATATTCTTTTACTTGTTGTGTAATTGCGGCAGTATGAGGTGATCTGAGGATAATTTTGTTTTAGTTTTCGAGCTCATTCAGCACGTTAACTCTTTGTTTGGGTAATTGCACACCAGCTTGTGTCAGTAAGGGTATTTCTGGAAGTCTGACTAAAATGCTAGATAATTATAATAATTATTGCTCTAATATTTTTTTCCCTAAGTCTTCACTCGCTTTAGGGAGGCATAGTAACTACATATGAAAAAAATATACATCTGGCAGCAGCTGCTAAGCTTAAGCAAAAGGATGGTCAATCATAATAACATTTTTATTATAATAAGTTGAGTTGAATGAGTGAGTTGTCATAATGAATTCAGTCACTGTGTTTTAAAGTTGGTACATTTATATATTTTATACAATTGATTCATATGATTTGGGTACAATATTCCAGAAACAGATTTTATCCCTCCTATTGCAATTATTTAGCAATTCTTTGTTCTATTCATTTTTCATGTTTCTGGCACTATAGTCCAATCTTGTGACAGTACTGTATATACAGCAACATAAACCTAATTACTTTTAATACTGTAGAAAAATGTGACTACCAGGCCAGAACTGTAGTAATAAGGAGTGCCTTTTTTGGATGAAATTCAACTTGATTTACTGGTGATTTGCTTCATTGGACATCAGACAATGCTGTCACTATAAAGAGTAAGATGTGCTCATTTGAACAGGATGTGAATGATGTTTGTGTGCTCTAGTTTTAATCAGTACTGACACAAAGGTTTGTTGTTTGTTTTTATCCACACAAGACGCGTTAATCGGTTGCCAAGCGCATCTTCCTGCGGTAGCTTGCCAACGTGGCTTAGACGCTGATATGAATAGACTGCAGACTGAAGTGAAACACAGATACACAGCGAGAAGTTAGAAAGGTCCAGTCTGTGATGTGAAAGCTCCAAAGAACAAATCTGCTACAGAAAATATCATCAACTGGACAGGATGTGTCAGAAACTGCCTGCGGGTAGACGTATCTCTGTATTTGAATCAGCTCCTTATCAAATGCCAAATACTGGCTGCATTTGATGTGCAGCACACTGATATACATGACATGCAGTTCAACCGACGATGCTGCGAGAGTCTTATTACATCTAATGGCCTCAAAATGCGGCGCGTTGTTCTATATGCAAAAAAAAAAAAAAAAAAAATCAAAAAAAGGAATCAAAAGATTGAGGACACTTTCTTCAGTCTCAGTGATGTGGAACGCCGAGCCGTTGCTTCACTTCCCGTGTGTTGGAGTAGACATGAAAGCGGCCTGATGGCTCCAGACTTTTATTTTTTTCATTGCATTCCTCCCGGGGTAATTGCAGTTTCTTCCTTACTTTTAAAGCCCTGTCAGTCTGCCAGAGCTAAATGACAGCCTAGTGGTAACCGAATTACAGGGAGGAGAGGGAGCCAAAGAAGCACCTTCCTCCGACTCGCCGGCTAAGTGGTCTGATTGTGCAGTCATGTCCTGGGCATTAAGAGCGCCGTTTCCATGGCGACACCTCCAGACACGCATGAAAAAGTTCTTGCAAGTGTCTGATGCAAAGTCAACTCAATTAAAGCTCTGTATTTTGGGAACAATTGATTAGTTTCTCCACAGTGTCCCAGATGCAATGCCGACGTGCATTATCAGCCACTTTTTTTTTTTTCATTTTTATTTAATTTCAGGGAGGCTGGAAACTGCATGTTCTTGCAAAATATGTTGTCTTGTGAAGAAGAACAAATACACAAAATTGTTAAGAGGGTTTTCACTGCCATCTTAGTGTGAATATTTGTCTCATTTATGGCTGTGAAATGCTGTTTGAAATCACAGAATGCGGCACCCCGGAGTGGTTGTCATTATTACACTGTTTATGCATAGCAAGTCGTGTAAATGCTCAAATTTCTCCGCGCCGTGCTTCCACAGCTAAGGTTTTGTTGAATTTTAATATGAGACGTCAGGTCCTCATATTAGCAGAATGATTTGGCTTTGTGCTGCGCTCAGAGAGGCAGTTCAGATGAGAGCCACCACGTTCAGCATCAGGCTGTTAACTCAAAGGGACTTGAAACAAATGTTGCAGCTGTTTGATCATGATGAGACAATTCTCCTTATGACTTGTTACTAAGTGTGAGGGACATGGATCTGAGAAATTCAACGCAGCAATGTGATAAAACGTCAAGAGTTACCCCCCCCAAAAAAAAAAAACAACACATGCCTAAGAAATAGTGGTAAAGTCACCAGGCAATACTTAAATTGAATGATTACTTACAGTAGTGAAATACAAAAGAAAGTATGACTCATTTCAAACATTCAACAATTTGGAAGTTTTCAAAACCATCAAATGTAACAGTTTTTTTCGAGCTGTGGTCTGGGATGTTCCTCCATCCTATCAGCAGTGGACCACATGCCTGCCCTGGTATCCAATATTCAATGAAAGCAAGAAAAAAAACCAAGACAACCAGTCAAATATATTGGCAGCCTAACAATAGTCTAACTCACCAGATGTTTGACTCTAGATAATGCCTCCATTGGTTCCAGCAGGTTTTTGGCCGGCTCCATCTCCTTCTGCTCAGCACTCTGCGTTATCATTTTCAAAGCCCCCCCCCCGCCTGCAATCTGCAACAGCAGCAAAGCCACCAGCCCAGCTAGCAGCAGGATACTAGAACGATGAAGTTGGAAAACTACAACCAATGGTTTGATATTGCGATCATACAATTGTTAGCTTAATTACAGTAGAAGGACAATTTGCATGCCAGCATGCAAGTTCTATTTCCTTCTGACAGTGTTGTATTCGGATGGAGTGAATAGTGATTGTTTCATTTCCTTTTTTTTATTATTTCTTTGTTAAAATATTTTTTTTTCTGCCAGGTCTAAACTTAGTCCTGGTATAACCAAATCCAAAGTGGTGATAAAGGACTGGCTAACTGTAATTATGATGAGCTTTATTTGAATAAAGTGCTTTTTAAAACCAAGTCGCAAAGTGCTTTACAGACACATATCAAGATTGAAACACTCAAAAGACTAGGGGAGAATGCAAAACAGCCAAACAACAAGTTGATGAATTGCAAAAAATAACATGACAGATCGCATGGCAATCCATTGTTGAGACCTGTTGATAGCGCTAAAGAGGGTTCGTCCTCTGGGGATCATGAATGTCTGTGCAACAACTTATGAAAGTCTTTCCCACGATTGTTGAGATATGTCTGGACCAAAGTGGAGGAAGCCTAATGACGGACATTGCCGTCTCTCTAAACCATTAAAAAAAAAAAATCAACAGAGCCAAGATATATATCACAGAACAGTTAAGTAGAACTATGTACAGGTGGTTATACTGCACTCAGATTTTCTTCTGCATTTTGGTCATGCTCTTTGAAAGACAGCTACCATGACATATCACTTGAGCTTAGATGTGTCTTTGTGAAAGCCCAAGCTACATTTGAGCACCACACTGTCATGCCAACCATTGGTCCCTAATGCTCTAAAGTGTCAACAGTCTCTTTCGGCCTCCCACCTTGACTTCCCTGTCACTTCCATAGCTTACAGCAAAACATTTCGACAGCAGAAATGTCTCTAGTTTACTTTGCACCTTGTTAATATCTTATTTCTTTGTAAAGATTTCATGACACAGCACATATTTGACAAACCCTATGCAAAATTATACTAGAAAACCCTCAAAATGTAATGTTGGACGAGCAACAAAATTAAATTCAAACAGAAGTGGATCATTAACTCAATGGCTTTCAATTCAATTCAATTCAATTCAGTTTATTTTGTATAGCCCAGAATCACAAATTACAAATTTGCCTCAGAGGGCTTTACAATCTGTGCACAATCTGTGCACATTTCAAGCATCCTTCGCAATTATAAATAAGTGATCCCCATTTGCATGACGGCTGGAGCAGTCTTATCGGGCTGCAAGTTAACATAGGTCATATTAGCTTTGTTGTATAGTCCCCTAAATATACCACACATGCCCGTGCTTCGCTGAAAACCCATTCCAATATCACAACGCTGTCCTCGTTTTAAGACACAGTAAACCTTACTTGCTTTTATGCTCCATTTAACATGTAAAAGGTTTCTGGAAATGCGAATAGCAATGAGGACAAGCAGATTTGTGTGGGAGGAAACGATTGATATAACACATACTCGAGGCTGGAGATGGTGAGGTGGAAAAAAAAATAATAGTGAAGGAGGGAGAATACAGATAACTTGGAAACTCTAAAAGAGAAAAGGAGCAAGGGGAGGGAGGCCATGCAGACAGCGGGGGGGAGGGAGAGGACACATGAGAATACAGTCATGCGCCCACTGAGCCGTGGTGCTCATGGCTGGGCTGTGGCACTCATTATTGATGTAGTAGAAAATTTGCGCCGACAGGAAACGAAGCTGCCAGCTGTCCCCCCCATTATGACATTATCTCAGAAGGATGGCCGACAGCGGCAGTGTATCCCATCACCCGAGCTGCCCCCCCACTGGCATATCCAGAGGAGAGCTCGGTCCCACAGTGGACGTGCACGCTTACACATGTATGAACACGCGCGTGGAGGCAACAAACTGACACATCACACACAAAAACACACAAATGCACTGGCTCGAAAGCGATGCCATCTGACAGTATGAGCGGCGTCCCAACGTGGCCTGCGTGTGTCACCGCCAAACAAACAATACACTTTGAATTAGGACAAATTGCACTGTAATGTGGGACGTGACATGGAGATGATGCCGCTGTTAAAACAGTGGGCTGGATGAAAGCAGAAGCAAATATGCGGTACACAGCGAATTTGCTACGTCTAATATGCTTGCTCCGTAATGTTCCTCCAGTGTTCAATGGATATTGACTGTGAATTATGTGGTTAGAGAGAATAAGCCTGGGTATAGGACCCAAAATAAAGGATTGGTTCACCGAAATGACAAAATACATGTGACCAACCCTAACCCTAACCCTAAACTGTCTACAAAGTTTTGTGAGCTTTTGGTTTGCCAGATTTAAGCTAAGCCCCTTAGTTCAAATGAAGGGAAAACCTAATGCTACAACATATGATGACAATGAAATGTTTTTTGACGGGTCAGCCCGGCTATAAAAGGAGCTAGTCGAATATAAGAGCACTTATCGTATAAAAGATAACATTACAATAACTAGATAAATTAAAAAGATTAAAAGACAAGATACCTAAGATCACAACAAGTGATTGTAAGATATAAAGTGATAAAAATAATATAGAGTAAAATATCAACACATTCTCACACCACTGCGTCAAATGCCAAAACTTGGCCAGCACTCCTAAGCTTCAAACCCCTCTAGCGTCAGTTTAAGACATTTCAGGGACGGCGTGTCAATATAATCACATTAAATGCAAAGTGTCTTTTGAAAATGAACTTACATCTTCACAGGAAATTATGTTTAGGCAAAACACATGACTCACAGGATTAGCGACCCACTTGACTACCGTGTGAAAATGAGTCATGTTAATCATGACTAACGAGACAAACGTCTCAAGCGACCAAAGACTTGCATGACATAATGTCAACTTAACTTCAAGTTTTGCACGGGACATGAACAGCAGTCTCCTGGACAAAAGTCTTATGTTTGTTTGTTGGGATGAATTGGAACCCAAATGCAAGGATAACTGCCTGCACATTGTGTCCAAATTTGACGCCAGTGACCGTTTTCCACCTCCCATCTCCAACCAACTATCAATAATGATGACAACAACCTTTCCCTAACCTTGACCAAGCAATTTCAGTTGACTCAAATTGACCAAATCCATCGCTCGAATCTAAACAGCCTATTTCGTATTTTCGAGAAAAAGCAAAACTCCACATGGAGTCGGCACAAATTGTCACAGTACATCTAATGTTCTTAGTCGAAACTGTTCCTCTAGTGTTCAATAGATAATGACAGAGAATTACATGGTTGCAGCATTGTGGAACTATAAAAGACAAAAGTGAGAGAGAACAAGCTTGTCGCGAGGCGCAAAGTACACCCCATATTAAGGCATCCAAACAACCTCTGGCTCACTGTAAATATGCTGCCGTGATGTTCTTCAGATAAAGCGAAAAAACCCATAACCAGTTTCACAATGACAGTCTCATAAGGTGAAAGGAGTTACAGGCAGTAGGTTCACATATATGTTCACATATATTTAAATAGTATACATTGAATACATCGGAGAGCGAGGGAATGATATGCACATAATAACACCACTTTGGATCGAGGCACGGCATACCATTTTGTACACCTTGTGTTTTATGCACATACCAATGAGCTTCCTCGTGCCAAGGCAATGCAGGTGATGTGCCTGTTTATGGGTCCGGGCTCATTAAAATCAGAAAGAGAGCGGGCTTCTTTGGTTGCGCCTTGGCAGTGCACGTTACATTCCTGCACACCCTTATAGGTGTAGCTGACATTCCTGCTGAGGAGGAGCCGCCCCGGAAAAAAAATAAATATGCACCGCAACGGACAGAAATAGATGTGATCTCTGCCCGGCAACCAGCCGGCACTGCGGATCCCTGCGCCAAGTTGTGTGCCACGCTAGCGGGCAGACCCCCTCGGGGCCAGGAGGCTCCGCCGAGCGGGACAGACGGAACAGGGTGGGTGCGAATAAGACCTCCTCCGCACCAGCTTTCCACTTGAACTCTGAATGTGTCACAAAGATTAATGATTTTTTTTGGGGGGGAATTATTCTTGACTTTTCTCTTGTGCAATAAGGCCAACAAGGCTCATAATCAGTTTAATTGAACTGCTTCTACAGTTTCCTCAACAGTAGAATATGATTTTTGTTTTGACTGTCATCACCCAAGGAGATGAGGAAGCATTTTTTGTCTAATTAACACTTTTCGCTAGCCACATAGTCATGCAGTGGCTTGTAGTTTTCTTCGCTGAGCTGCCTGGCGAGACCTTAGTGTTATGCTCTTAAGTGCAAAACCTCGTCATCGCTGAACAAGTGAAAGTAGTCGCTGAACTCTGCAGTGTGAAACCCTCTGGTGCCCTACAAGGCTGTCATCCTTGGCTTACACCACAGGAAACACGGAGACAAACACTAAAATACCAGCACAAACACACACATATGGGTCCCACTCCTAAGAAGTGTGCAGGATGTTTGAAAATGTTTTACAGAAGTTTGGGACTTTTTCCAACTTTCACTAGCCTCAGTTTGGTCTTCCTGCCTCATCTTCTGATCTTGTTTCACTTTTATTGATGGAACTTGGCATTGAATACTGCTTAAATCCAAGGACGTTAAAAAAAACGATGCTTTGTGACGCCCCTCATCGTCCATACCAACGCACAGGGCACCCCTTAGCGTCTATATGTGCTTTCAAGTGACTAGAATGTAAAGTCATAGGCATCATTATTAGAGGCTAAAAAAATACTTGTGGAGTGAGATGACACATGATGGGAGGACGGGGAGGCAAATGGGTCAAACAAAGAAAGGACTATCAACCAGGAGGCCAGTGTTCATGTCACAAAGTACTTACTTTACTTTGTTTGCATTTTTCTTAGTTTACGTACTTGTTTAATGCCCAACCGTGATGTGTTTCCTAAACCTAACCAAGTTGCCTTAACTTTAACAATTGCTTTTGTTTGAATTCATAACATTAACCATGTATTTACTTCTTCCATGTGCTGGGCTACTGAGTGTGTTAAAAAGTAATGCAAAGGAGTATGAGAAAGTATGTAAATATGTGTCAAGTTTCAATGAGAACTTGTTGGGAAAATAAATAAATCTGTAATTCTGCAAAATCTGAATTCAGATACACCCAAGTCATTAAGAAAGTTAAGTCAGAGTCTGACAAGATCAAGAATGAATTGCTATCTTAATGTGGGACAATCAAGGCACCCAGTTAAGGTGCAGATACTTTTGGGAGAGCACCCATCTTTGCATTTAAAATCAAACCTTTCCTTCATTGCATCTGAATCAGTTCATGAGTGACGAGTGCTACATCAACTTCAGAATTGCTACATTTCACTTTTTAGCCATTCTTTATGGAACGGTATTGTCCGTCTGTGGCTACTGTGGTCTAGCATAAGGATTGCAATGGACTTTTGTACAGACATTCGTGGTCCCAAGAGGTTGAATCTTCATGAGTTTGTATAACCCATAAATGGATCGGTATGACATTTGGTACAGACATCCATGTCCCTTTCAGGATGAATTGTGAACTGCAGATGAATTATCGGTAAAAAGTGATAGTGATTCTTCCAATACTTTTTGTTTATACAACAAATACCTACAAAACTAATGACATTACTCTCAGCCTCTCTTGCTAATTAGCACATGTGAATATGCTTACATGCAAAACTAATATGTTGAACATGGCAAATATAAGACCTGCTAAACATGCTAACATGCTCACAACCAAACCTTACAGAGCTGCTGGCATGGCATTAGAGTTTTAGTCTTGTTGTGATGTGTTCCGCTGTCGAGAAAGAATGACGATGTGGGTGTTCTCTACTGCATGGCATCTCCGAGGTGGCACTGTTAAGTAAATTCACATTACTTTTCTGTAACCTGTTCCTCTCGTCTGCTATGCTGTAAATGCAGGATTCTTGGTTCTCCCCTCACTTCTTTTCAAGCTTATTAAGTGCTTTGTTTGGCATGAAATGATACATCAGTGTGTCGCACGTGCGCCGAATCCCAAGCACATTTCCCTTGCGCTGCAGTGTGTTTTCAGAGTGCAGACATATTTAAGTCTGTAAGTTACTGTATAGACCTGCAGCATCCAAAAAATAGTTTTTACTGGCAAACCGATTGGCTTAATGTTGACATATCCTCGTTCTTCATGATCACAAAGAGCAACACAAATAGACCACTAAAGCTAATTTTATGTGCTACAGTATGCCATTTGGATGTATGTGTTACTTTTGTTGTTTTAGGTAAATGCCACTAAATAAATGTACAGCAGAAGCTTGTAAAGGAAAAAAGAAAGGTGTACGGGGGTCTTGTGTTTGCTGAGTAAAAAGAAACACAATGCGCTCCCTGCATGAGTATTTACAGCATGGTTATAATGGAATTTTGCCGCAAAGAAGAAAAAAAAACGCAAGCAGATTGGCGGGGTTTCGAGCTCTCTTGTAAAAAGGAACATTTCTCACTTTTTTTTTTTTGCTGTCTGGGGAGTTTCACATGGACTGGTTTTTGACTCTCTTTCACCCCCACGTTGCACAAGAGTGCATTCGGGAGGTCCAATGAATAAAAATGCCATGTCAACGAGGAAAGAAGAAAGAAAAATCTCCACTCAGAGCTGTCAGTGATTTTCTCTTCTCGCCTTTACCATGGAAAGCAAGAGTAAAAAAGAAAAGATTTCACCTTCCTCACATAAATTGGCTGGGAGATTTATTTCTCCCCTGACATTCTCTCTGGAGATGCCACCGGGAAACCTGGGCATCTGCTCTTCGGAGGGGGATGACAGGGCTATTGTTAGGGGCGGCGGCGGTGGAAAGCTATTCTCTTGCCTCGTCCCCTTCTGTCCCTTTTTCAATTTCACTTCTCACTGTCTTCCCTCTCACCTTATGAAGCCTTTTTAGAAGGCGACGACTGTCAGCCACTTAAAAGGCAAAGGCAAAGGCCAAGGCTCACGTCTGTCTATTTCACCTTATTAATTTCAATATCTTTCCGGTTCATCATATGCAAAACCCCGCGAGACGCTCCGGCCGAATCATAGGTGTCAGGAAGGAATATGCATCATGACAGATGGCAAGTCTGATGTTCCCTTGGGTTTTAAAAATACTCTGAATGGTAATTATCTCGCTCCATCGCCACCACCCTTCTTGATCTCTAAGAAAAGTGATATATGGATCAAATATGAAAAGGGTAAAAAAAAAAAAGAATATTCAACAATCGCTCTATTATGGTTATAGTTTAGGAATGCAGAGAGATAAGTGCCAGGCATTCGGTGGCTATAAGCCGCTCATGCGATGCAATTGTACTGAGGAATTGGGCTGACTGGGTCAAATTGCTCCTCCAGGGCAGCCGAGGCCTCTGGGAAAGCGACGTGGATGTCAAGGCAACTGGGGCCCGCCGCACAGACGTCATTGGGGGGGGCAAGATTAGGGGAGTATGACAGGGCAGACCCCTAATCCATCATCTGGGAGATTACAGGAACATGACACAGCGCACCACGAAATCCCCTTTAATCATCCAAATGTTCCATTCTCAGCCAATGGCGCTGGAGGAAGAACAATAAGGGGCTCGGGGAGAGAGGGAGCTGTCGCAGAATATTTTCTCCCCCTGGGGGGCGGGGGGGCCTCGCTGGCTTGCTTCATGACACTCACAAGCAGCTTAGGTTTCTGTAATATGGAAGAGCGACTCCGGATGGGGCCGAGTCAATTAAGCCAGACCACTGTTTTTTTTTTATAAGAGGGGATGTTAAAGAGACGGGGGATATGGGGATGAGCAGACGCATGCTTGTCTTTGATGTCCCGTGGGTTCTTACAAATCCCTCCGTGGCGCAGTTGCAAGAAAGGGCAATTAGCAGTGATGAAGCGGGTGTGTCATCTGTGTCAATCTTATTACACACTGAGAAAACACAGTCTCAATCAGTTTCCTTCAAAAAAAAAAAGGAAAGATAAGGTTTTTGAGTTACTTTAAAGTCAGGGGAATGTGTTCCACATGATGAGATGAGCAAGTTTTCAAACACAAGACGATAAAATGGTGTAGGTAGTTCGTCTTCCAAAACCACTGTATGACTAAGCGTTTTGTGATCTGCAGCCACTATTAGTTAAGATGAGTTTAGGAAACTAAAACTTTCAAATACAGTTTAAAAGAAAGTAATATTGACTGTCGATATGAAACATAACCTAAAACTGTGCTCTCCTGTGTCAGTGTAACACAGATTGTACCATGCAGTTTTACTTCAACAATGTCACAAAGACTTTTGCTATGGGGGGACCAAATACCGGCACTGGCTGTATTCTATTTATTTCAATTATTTTGTTGTATCCTTTATTGAACCAGATAAGTCAATTGAGAACCAGTTCTCATTTACCATGACGAAATGGCAGCGACAGGGGGGAAAGTCGTTTCAAACTAATAAAACATGGATATCTTATCTCATTTTGCTACTCATTCCAGTCGGTTGGAGCTGCTAACTGGAATGCAGTTATAAAAGCAGAAAACAAATGAAGATGGGATATTCACACACATTCATATAAAGGAATAAATACATAAAAAACATATATGATGGTAAAATACAGGTAATTCCACAACATAGGCCCGCAATGCGTCAATGAAGTTGGTTACCTGCAGTGTTTATCTGCAGAGGTCAGGAAACATGTTTTAAGCATTCCAACAAATGATTAAGGAAGCCAATTTCCAGTATTGACAGCAGCAATGATGTATTATCCAAATACAGCAATTACAGTTACGTTCATTTTTAACAGCACAGCATGATGGGAGTGGGTCAAAGAGGGCCTTAAAAAACTTAAACCTAAGTCCAGTGTGTTTTTTGGTTTATAAAACAAAAGCACTCTGGTTAGGGTTCAGGAGAGATTTGGGTTTTTGGATAAATTGTTAATAAAGTTAACACATAGTGTTATCTTTCGGAGCAAGGTCAATCAAGTTGTACGAAACAGGTTGAGTTGAGATTATATTTATATCAACATATTTAACAACATGGTGGCTCTGTATTCGAAACCAAGATGGCAAACTTAATCAACCCCTTCTACCTTGAGGCGAGGAAGCGCCTACCGATGTGGACTTCTTTTCTTATCTTTCACAATAAAAGCCCCAAAACGTGTAATATTCACAGGCGAGAATTTCACATTTTTGTGTCGTTTATATGTTACCCCCGTGTTTAAAGGTCTTAATCATTTCTGAATGCCTGTACAATACCAGACATGAAGATTATCCAACCCGTTCTCTTTTCTATCTCGTCAGATACTGATTCTTGGTAAGGATCCTTGGTGTCACTTTCTAACTATCTACATTAACAGAATGAATGATACACCCATAGACGTTTTCCATACACCAAAGCCTTTCTGGGAGAATGCTTAGTTGCAAGGATATCGTGTTTAATTGCTTTAAAGTAACTCCAATGTTCCTCTTGCTGTATTTTGGGTTTTTTATGTGAAAAGTGATATTTATGGCCGCAAGCTAAACAGCTATCACAAAACTCTGGCCCAGGAGGACCCCTCCAACAATGGGCTTTTTCATCCACACTATCCACTCTCAATGGAAAAGGTGACTTGTACCCTCCAGCTACATAGAGAAAATGGTAATAAATATGGAATGAAATATGATCCTTATAACTTTCATGGAAATGCTACAGACTGTATAATCATCATTATTTAATTTCCACTTCATACGGTATTTTTTATTCATGTGCCAGTTCTATGGACTCTTTAATAGTTAACGTGCCTAGCTTCTTGAGAAATGAACTAAACCTGTATGTGTAAATACAATCAGCCTGCCCTAGATCTCCTGTTTGTTCTCTGTTTGTTAACGTTCTAATATTAGCAACCAGCATCTGTACAGCACTCTCTTCTCTGAGCGCTTCTGAGGATTAGACTGCTGTCATTTCTCTAGGATCTTACTCATTGACTATGGCATGACTCCACATGCATTGAACATGTGCTCTGCTCTTTCTGTTTCTCACTCTGAGTATTGATTGCTAGGAAGCAGAATTCCATAATAGCTGCTTCATTGGAAATGCAACTTGCATTTTCAGGATTTTTCAGTTCACTTCGGGTGGATGTTGTTATCACAATCCCTCCTTTTTGCACTTCACATTTGAACATAATTTCTCAGACACTCTGAATACAAGGTAACACAGAGTAAGACACAATAGCGTTTTTCAAACTTATCAAAAAGTGCCTGGGTTTTATTGATCTTCCAGCACTATTTCTGCAAACTTGCCGAATAATAAACTCTGTGCACAGCCTTTCATATTTCAAGCTCATCTCAAATTCGACACCCACAAGCCACTCAACTCTGCCACGAATGATATGAATCATGCATTTGTGGAGCTGTGAGGTACGGCACATGTCATAAGTTTAGCCAAATTAACAGCTAATGTTTGAATACCACTACTTGTGCGGATGTGGCGATAGGAATTCAGGCTCTTTTTAGTCAGGTTGTTAACAGCCTGAAAAAAGAATATATTTTAAACATTATTAAAATGGGTATGATTATTAAAATATGTATAAAAGACTAATGATTGCAGGTACTAGACTTAACACAAGGTATTGCTAAGAAGTGTTTTCATGAAGTGCTTTGTGTTGCGAGACAAATGAAGAAAGTGAATTTAAGTGAATCAGCTTATCAGATGCCATTTTGTTCTTTCAGTGGCGCAGATTGGTCAAACAACTTTGAAGAATGTGAAAGATCTTGCACAACTTTTAACATGTTTTAGAGTCAGGATATAAATGTGGTTGATACAGCGTGACGTTGCATATTCTCAATTTTAATGTGGGACAATTTCGGATGAAAAATACATATTTTTTAAACATTATAGCAGTGGGTGGTATTTTTACCCAAAGACAAATGTTTATGTTCATTACTCATCCACTGAATATGTGCATCCTTTTTTATTTATGTTTCACTGATTTGTACAGGCCTTGTCTGAAATCACAGTAACCATTCATAACAGTTGCCAGAGGTAACTTTATTCTCAGCTGGTTGGGAATCATGTTTCTGTTCTGGCTTTTTGTCAACATTGAAATAAACCTTTCTCAGAACTATACATCTATTGCTTTGAACAGATCCGGCTCCTTGGAATGCAGCTAACCGCCTGTTATGGGCTAAATTTGCTGCTGAGAAAATCATCTTGACAGTGCAAATTAATTCTGCATGAATTTTTAAACAGGGTGTCAAAAAGGAAATCAAAGACAGAAATTAGGCATTTATGTTCCTTGAAAAAATACATCATAGCTGACCTTGTGCTCAATGACGTAATGTAATTACCTTTTATTAATGATTTTATTGTTGTGAGATACTTCTAACATCAATAGGTTTTCCTTTATACTTGTCTACTCAGACACTATGTTATGTTATATAATCTACTCATAATAATAATGATAATTACTCAGACAGAAAACAGTGTAAGGTCTATTACACTTGGTTTCCCAGGTCTTTTGGGTTGTCTGATCTCGCTCTAGCTCATCCACAGAATTTTTTTTTTCAGCTTTGAAGCCAGAAGCACGCTGTAAGAAAATCCTTGTATTTTCTCTTTACGTGAAGTGTTTTGTTGTCCAGCAGCGAGTCAAACTGCCTTGATGTTTTTCTTTCCGACTGTCACCTGTTACCAACATGCTGCAGCTGCTTCCAGGAGACATGCAAAGAATGTACGTCGCATACATTTAAATTCCCAGCGGGATGATGCTCCCAGTTGTAGAACTACCAAATGAAATATCCATGTTAGGACCGTCATTTTTTTAATTTATATTTTTATAAAAATATATATTTTTTTGAGTTTAATTGGCTTATACCTTTTGCCAGCTATATTTAGAACAACGTGCTGCTATGTCTAAAAATATGCTCTTGAGATTATCTTGAAAAAAAGTGTGCCTCTTCACTTTGACTGCACAGCTCTCACCTGCAATGTGCCACAGCTGTTTCAAATGAAGCGTGTTATAGGATATTCTAGTTTATAAAAAAAAAAACATGAGGCTTATTTTGATGGAATTTGGCTGTGTTTTCTACAGGGTTTTGATAAAAATGCACTCTCCAAAGTAACTGCTGAGTTCTGGAAACACTTCTATCGCAGGTTGAACGCAAACGATGGCCAAAACTACTGAAATGGGACCCAAGTTGTAATTGTGAAATCATCCTTTTCAAGCCTGTATGAAATACATTTAGCCTGTGTTTCTGTTTTTGATATGCAATACTGTGATCGTGCCTCTGTTTTGAGCCAGCTGCAGACATGTAACAACATTTTGTTGAAACAAAAAAAGCTGCTAAGTGCGGTGGCAGCAGAGGTTACCCGACCTGTTAACAGGGCCGTGCACGCTCTGTCCTGATGGCAGCTGTGTCTGTACTACCTTGGTCGGGGGGGGCTTCGGACGATAATCGAGCTGAAACGCATCCCAAATACTAGTCATCGCCACCCCCCTCTACTCTCCTCACCTCACCTCACCTCTCTCCCCTGCTGTGTTTTAGCACAAGACAATGTAGTTGTGTTGGCACATGCGGGTGCATGGGTGTGTGTGTGTGTCTGAGAGAGAAACAGAGAGGGAGAAAGAGACAGGAGGGTGAGTGGAAGCATATCCACGCCTGAGGGTAGGATGTTTCCACACCTAAGGGGGGACAAGCTGCACATGCCTCGTAAGAGAAACAGCTAGGAAGAGCTACCGGAGTAGAGGATGTGTGTATATATATATCTATATAGATATAGATATATATATATATATCTATATAGATATAGATATATATGTCTATGTCAATGCCAGTATGTATAAATGGCCCGATAATGGGATAAGTAATGGAGAATGGCGTAGGTGGGCCCCTGTAGAGCCATGTGACAGGGGGACAATCTGCACACCTGTGCTCTCATCTGCTCCGCCGTGGGAGGACTGATATTAAGTCATTACTGCAGGCTCTGCCAGCACACTCAGATTACGCACATAGGGCGGGTGTGCTGCCATTGGATCATGCAGGCAACGTTCTTTTTTTTCTTTTTTTCCATCAGCCCCGGACTCCTAAACAGACAATAAAGAAAACAAAACTGCTGTCGCAGGGCACTTACGAAATGCACCAGCCCCCTTTTAGGTGGTTGAACAGGCAAAGAAAAAAGTGTAGGATGTCACATTCTGCTCACACTTTTTTTTCCTAACAGGAATGGGGACACCATAGGGATCGAGTAATTGGGAAGCGGGTGATAAGCGAGACTGAAGGAATTTTTGTAAATACATCCCAGCAGTGTTTTTTGACAAAAAAACAAAAACAACAACAGCTCATTACAATCATTTGACTCGAACCGACTGGCTAACCTTTCAACTGGACACTATCAGGATTATTATTCAAGTCATTATTTCAGAGCTACGAGAGCAGCACACGACATCCCACATTGCAGCAACTAACACACACACGGTGACATAAAAGGGAAAAAATATATATATATATATATTCCTACTCTCTAGCAATATGCTGTATGTTAACTGCACAAAACACGGGCCTGGAAGGCACACACCTCCTCTGCAGAAACACTGTTACACAGCAGGTAGCGTGCGCTGCCCCGAGGCTAAAGATTTCAAGGACCATGATGACACTGTGATGCCATACCTCTACTCTCGCAGATTGAACATTCCACCATGAGCCATGGAGAAAGCAAACATTTTCCACAAAAGGAACAATAGAAAAACACTAATGCTTCTCACTTCTCACTGGTAAAAAGCCACGAAAGCCACATTTTGTGAGCATTGAGCAAATTACATTTTAACGTGGGGGGAGTGTAAATGCAAGCATATACACACACACACACACACACACACACACACACACACACACACACACACGTACTGATGAAATCCCCCCCCATCATCCTTTTAGCGAGGTGTACCTGGAGTTTACAATAATTGTGTTTCCTGTTTCCAAGAATAAACCCTTTGGCCACTCTGTTGGTTTATTCATGAGACGGATTGTTGGGGGTGGGGGTGGTCGGGGATGAAAGACAGAACATGAGACACACGACGTAGGGAGAATTCCTAAATAGATGGGATGAAAAAGTAAACACAATCTCCTGCAATTTGCCTATCAATCAGGCCAGCGTGTCTCTGGGAGAAGGGGCCTAATTACGGCCCAAATTAACATTGACTGTTTTCTAATGGAATTATTCAGACAGCCTGTGTTTGTATATGCCAGTTCCTCATTTGCTATTCCCATTCATTAGGGCTGCACATTACACTTTGGTGGTCTTTGGCAAATCATTTTTTTTTCTTTTTCTTAAGTTCAGAAGCCAGATCATCCTTGGAGGAGAATTCGCTTCCCCGACTCGTTGTCTCCTCCCACCCTGCAGACTGAAAAAACCTCTGGGTGGCTTTGACAGCCCGATGAGTTGGGCAGAGGATTATGTATCCGTGGTGGGCCGGTAACCATGCATAAAGTAAAGGAAACATTTTGTAGATGAGTGGGTTTCCGCGACGCTGCACAGAGATGGGGCAACTGAGGGTAAAGAGAGACGGTGGGACATGCTAGTCCTACGGAGGTGGATTTAGGTGTGAGGAATGGGGACGGAAATAGGCGTGAGCAAGAGTCAGGGACGTGTTAGAGGGGGTCGTGGGGAGAGAAGCTGGAAACAGGAGCTATACTGTTTGAACATTAGCGAACAAAGGAAAAGGAGGACTTCTGCCGCCATCGCAGTGAAATTTTCTCAGAGCCAAACTTGGTAGAGAGAAGAAGACATGGGGGGGGGGGGGGGTAGCATGTTGTGCATGCGTGCACAGATGACAGAGAGAGGAGAAAGATGGGAGGGATTGAATCGTTATTTCCCAGGCCTCATTTGTGTTCTCGGAGTCCTTCGGGGCCATTGCTGCAGACTGAGCACATCCATTGTACTTACAGCAACTTCACTCTGCACAACGGGCCTCCATGGTAGCTATTTGAGGAGTGCCGGCACAGCTCAAGGTGGCTGGAGGGGCTGCGCAGTCTTTCAGGGAGCTACGCCTCCTCTAGTAGCAAGTTTATGGCTCTTTCAGTGGCAAATTCGGAGTGCTGGAGAGACATAGCACGGCGCTAACAAACACAGCATCAACGTTTGGAGTCGGCAGGGGCTCTGTGAAAGCGCCATGAAAGTCATCATTAAAGTTGCATAACACCTCTTGACTGCCAACGACAATAACTTATGACATCTGTCTCGGCGTTTCGTGTTGGCTGTCACAAGCAGTTACGAGCCGGTCCTGTTGTGGGAATCTGCGAGAAGATGGATTACTGGGGATTTTGGAAGCCACTCCTCCATTGTTTGCCGGCGTGTGGCAGGCAGATTTAAATGTTATGAATAGAGGGGTACCACTGTCAGCATAGCGAGGGTCTTATAATCGCTGCTTGTCCTAATGCATCTTTAAACACGCCATTCTCATCTCATGAAAAACGCACATTTTTGGTTTGTTCATGCTGCTTTCTTATGAAATAGAGGGATGTACACAATTTATTGGACCCAGATAGAACAACTAGGAAGGCCTTAGCGCTTAATAGTGTGGGAATACAAATGGAACCAAACTTAATGGCACAATTGAGATGCTAGATGGGGGGGCTGGTATTAACGCGACACCTTGAATCAATCTGCCCCCTAAGTTCACTCCCAAAGTGAGAAGAGGGAGTCAGATAGTTGAGGATGAAAGGCTTGATCGGGGAGCGAAAACATATGCAGAAAGGACTTTGCTATGGGGAAAGGTAAATCTATTTACAGCGGCAATGTCTTGGGAAAGGAAGGGAAGTGAGTGGGGTGAAAAAATTAAATGGGGGGGCTTCAGGGAAAGATTTCACCAATGTACAAGGCATACAAAACAAAACAAAGAAATGGAGCGAGACGCAGAGCTTCAAAGCTTGCAGGTTCCTTCTCAAAAAGAACTTCATGTCGACTGAAGGACATCTCTTTGAAAAAAAACCCAACACAGACATAGTTAAGCCAATTATAGCAATAGCAACGGTAATACAATTACCTTATACACCAATGATAATGATAATTAAACAGGAGCCGGGGAATCATACAGCTATCAGTGGGAATATGCTTGGCTTTAAAAAAAAAAAACAGAATTCATATGCGGATAAAGCACATGAGAGGCACTTAGTTAAATCATTAACACGAGATGAAGAAAAGGAGGCCCGTAGCTCATCGACCCAAATACAAATCATTCAGCCTCTCCTGGAAATAATTAAAGAGTGTCACATCCATGAAGACAAATGGTACGTGGCGATGTCATCGGGGCGCGAGGTGTGTGTGTGTGTGTGGGGGGGGGCTTCTCCATGTCTCCTCTCAGAATCTTGACCTCCTCGGCTACCCTCCGTGTTTTACAGGCCCTTATGTCTCATTTTAGCACCTGTCTAGATGTGTCGGTGCAAGTGTTGTGGATGTAGCAGAGCTGTCCTCTTGTGTTGGATACACATCCTCTTAACCCACATGCCTTGGTAAATTAGGAAGGGGGGGGTTAGCGCGGCGGTGTGCAATTTCGCTATGTTGCACCGATAAAAACCGGTACAATTGCAACTTCCTTGCGTTTTCCAATCTCGGAATCAAATAGCACCCGCTCTCCTGTGAAGAGCACCTAGGCGAGGAGTGGCTCTCGCATTCAGGCAGATGTCTTATTCAGAATCTATCAGCGAGTAATATCCCAAAGCAACTCCTGTATATCTGATAACTGACGGTGCACAACCCCTCACTTCCCCCTCCATTTCCTAAGAGGAAACCTTCAGAGGTAGCATTGCGCTGCAGATAAAACTCACACAGCTCCCTTTTAGATTGCCAGAGCAAAGAAGCGTCGTACGAGTCGGTGCGGCGGTGGGGTGCAAGATTTCTTTGCTCACCTGAGAGTGGACCGGCGCTGTTTTTTTTTTAACAGGCCAGGAGTGAAAATAATGGAAAATAACAGATCCATCCCACTGCCACCTGAGAGCAATGCATCTGAGAGTCAAACGCATGCATCGCAAAAAAACACTAGACGCGTGAACATCTTTTGTACCCAATGCTTTTAAGTTCAGAAGGCGGTGTGAACATTAGGAGAATTTAATATGCATCCACTTGAATTGCCACGGCTGCCTGCTGCTGTTAACCATTCTTTGAGAGAGAGAGAGAGGGAAAGAGAGAGAGGGAGAAAGGTTTCTCTCAGAATGGATGGCAGCCGTCCGGGTGCACAGTGCACAGGAACCAATTTTAGATGAAAACCCCACACAGGGCAGGGAGTTTTCTTCTTCTGCGCGCTACATTTCCCTTTTGACATCTTAAAAGCCATTAGTTCAGCAATGCACACCAATGCTTTACACAATAGGACCTGGAATGCCTGCCTTTTAGACATTATATGGGCACAAGCGACAGAGCGCTCGCATAGAAGGGATGCACAGAAAAAAGACTAAAGATGAGAGATACAGTATTTCAGACAGCAGCGATTCGGGAAGGGGCGGTGGGAGAGAGCAAAGAGCAGGGATGAAGACGAGTTAAAAAAAGAGCATCTTTGGAAACACAAAAGCCTTGGAGAGCTGCGCCAGCCGGCCAAATCCATTAAGTCTTAATAAAAAAAGACCATCGCAAGGGCAATAAACTTCATGCAGTCTGTAAACCTTGACATGACTCACTTTGTTTTTCTCTTTTTATGGTTTAACAAAGTACGTTCAGCTGCCCTCTAGATAATCTTTAGACTCATACTTTTAAATAAAAGATAATGATATATGAGAAATGTGTATACCGCTGGCCGCTCTCAGCCAACGGAGCTCACCTTCTACTGAACCTCTAACCTTAACAGACACATGTTAGAGAACAGATCCTTGTGTCTTCTTCGTGTCACACTGTCTGAATAAAATATAGAAGGGCTGATGTTGATCATTTGTAGGGATTGAGTCTCTGTTACCAATTTGCTAACATATGTTTCAAAGCAAGGTGTATGGATTAGCAGCCCTTTCTCCTTAAAATGACTTTCCCATGCAACAAAACTGAATTGTGAATTCTGTTTTTCGAGGGAACCATATTTTGGATTATGTTCGTTTTTGACGTATCAC